>NC_092326.1:8574346-8877376 GCF_036785885.1 Coffea arabica
CTCACAAACTTGCCCGGGCGAACGAAATCACAAACTTGAGCTTGAGTCACAAGCTCGGGTCACAAACTTGGTCACCTTCTCGGTGAACCGGATTCACAAAATTGGTTCATAAAATGAACCTACAAACTTGGTGACCTCAGACTAAGTTGGACTACCTTCGACCAAGCCCTAACCGGCTCGAATAGTCCAACCAGGTCAAGAGTTCGCCCCAAACTCACAAACTTCACAAAATTATTCAAAATCACAAACTTTGCAAACTTCACAAACTTTATTCGAAAGTCGCCCCGAGCCACAAGCTCAAGGTTTTTGGTTCCAAAAGGTTCATATACATATGCCAAGTACAATTATACATTCAAATTAGGGTTTAGGTCGAGTGCGATAAAGTACACCCTCGCCTAAGTGCCCTTTTCACATATCTCAAACACATAGCAAAGAAAACACACCAAACCGGCCTGAATACTTACTCAAAATACCAAAAGTAGTACGGAAGCAAAATCGCTTCGCGCGTTCGCTAGTAGTGGGCCCCACCGGCTCCGCCTAGCTCACCGCTGTCTGAAATAGAAGATTTTATCACAAACGGCCACTAACATGCCCAAAACAAGCAAAACGGCAAAACAACACGCGCGCACGTAAATATGACAGACGGAACCGGAAACGGCAGATTTGACACTCGTTTCTAGTTTACTCATAAGTTGAGCTACGAATATCGGATTAAGGCATATGAGACGCCATATCGAAGCTTAAAGGATGAACAACAACTGTTATGAAGACATCCAGAACTGAAACTGGAGGCTTTAGTCCCAAATGAACCAAACACAATCACTTACGAAATCTGGCCAATGCACAAATGGTCAGTTTTGAGTGCTAACTGTTTTCTATGCTACACATGGTCAAAAGAGCTGAAAATTGGCAGTTAGATAGTTCATTCCAAATGGAACAATTTTCATGAAGGTCGGCAATCCAAATTCGGAACGGAAATTGATCATCAGGACCAAAACAGATGTCTGGTCATTTTCACGGGCAGGCCTTGTTTGCTCGGCTATATCTCAGGTTTTATAAATCCGATTCATGAAATTCCAAGGGCGTTAGAAAGCCCTGATATAGGGCTATAAGTTTGGTGTTTTGGTCGGAAGCCCAAACAGCTTGTAACTCAGCCAAATGTGAAGCCAAAGTTCCAGCCATAAACTTTCCAAAAACGTACCAGAATCACAAACCGTATTTGACCTCAACATGCGGTAATGGCACCAAATTCACTACGGTTATCGGATGGGGGTGTAAGACCCACCGTTTCGAAGCTATGAAACAGGGCTACAACAATGTAGAAGGTCACTCAATCCAGTCCTAGCTTAACTAGGTCGAAAATGCCAAATACTATACCAGAATTACCAAAACAGGTTTGCAAATCACACAAAACTGTAATTACTATAACTTAGTCTATACAAGTCCAAATGCCTAAATTCCAAAGGCATATATTAGCTAAGACATCCTGTTACATTTTATCAGAAGACACCAACTTCAAAATCCAAACCAAAACCAGTCAAAATGGCCAATTACTATCGCAGTTTTCGCATTCTGTCCAAAGCAGAATAGCTACAGTAATTTCGTCATATCTCATTCTACATCAATCTAAATGACCTGAAATTTTACAGACACCTCAAACACATCAATACCTACAACTTTCATGTTTTGAGCAAAGTCAAATTCGGCCTCTAACCCTATGATCCAAAACCGGACAGAATTGGGGATTTAAGAACCCTAGCTTTGCAATTTTCACACCAAATCCAAAATTGGTTGCATTTATCCACATTTCACATCCACTAGAGCCATTATAGTCCATTTCCAATCATCACAAACAACTACACCATCATAATCCAATTAAACCAGAAAAATCATCATAAAATGGAAAACTTCACCAAATCAATTCAAACCAAGATAAAAACCAGAAATTTCAGCACTCTTATCACTAATAAGCACAACATAAGCATCATTAGGTGTAGTAGGATGTTTCAAGCTTCACTTACCAAAAACCAAGAGAGAGGAAGATGATGGACACCTTAGCTCTTCCAAAAAGCTTCAATAAACCAACCAATATCACCAAAAGGAAAGATTGTATGGAGTAAAACTAACTTAAACTCTTGATTTGGTGGATTTTGGTCCAATTGGAAGCTTGAAAGTTGAAGAATTTCCTTCTTCTTTGAGAGAGAAAGGGCCTGCCAACACAAGGAAGAAAATGGTGATTTTTGAGCAATTTTTGGATATTTAATCTTTTGGTCAAAAAAGTCAAGAAAGTGAATAGTAATTCTTAAGTCTTCTCCAATGAAATGGTGACACTTGTCACCACCATTAATGCATTCCTATCCTTTCTTTTCTCTCTCACATCAATCATATCTCACTCTCTACTTATCTCTTAACACCCGATAAGTTTTACACAGTATCCGGAATTTAACCTAATTAGCCGAATTTTTCCGAACTTTTCGCACTAGTGGGTCCCACGTCCGATATACGTTCTTAATTTCTCAAAATCTAACCAATACTAGAAAAATCATCTAAAAACTATATTTACTCATAAAATTATCTGGGGAATTTTTTCTAATAAAGAAAATGCGGAAAAAGGCGGGCGATACATAAAACTCCACTTAAGCTTTCTAATATTGTAACACTAGAGGTTTGCTAATCCAGAGTTTGCCAACCATTTTCAAACTTGTTAAACCTCTGCAAACTATAACGAATCCTATTTTTACTTGTGCCAAAACACACACTAGAATACCGCATATAAACTATAGCTCGAGCTTACGAATAATACATAAACTAGGGTTTTATCATAAGCAAGTTAGGGTTTTCAATCTTAGCCGAGATCAGGGTTTCTCCCTAGCCCTAAAACCTTAATTTAACCGTACAAAATAATGAATAACCCTAATATCAACTTACGAACGGACTGGGGCCTCATACCGCACTTCATCTCCTTTACTGGGATCAATACATGACTTGCTATATGAATTATATGAAATTACTGGATTTTACATGTATGTGACCTGAAGTCGAATGTAGAGAAAATCTCATCGACTAAAACTTGATCTGTTTTTGAAAACCTGACCTGTACGGCACCCAAACCCAATGGTTAAACCTCGTAATCTCACAGCCAATCGTGAGGTCTTGGCCAGGAAAACTTGGGAAACCTTGGGACCTGAAACTTGATTTTTTGAGATCTTACTTGGCATACTTGTATAGTATCGCCTTTACATGCCTGTTGGTTACGGATCCGAGAGGGTGAAATGATGGATGGAGGGAAGTAAGTGGAGATCTACAGATTGGATATTTATTCGGTTGACGGAGTGTCAACCACTGGTTCGTGGATCGGGACTATGGCAAATAATCTGGAAATGAGCTCCGGAGAGCTCCAGTATCTTTGAATTGTTTGTGTTTATGAGTACTTGCCGATACTTGAAACTACATGACAATTACTTTTGATCACTTGATCATATTACTTGAACTACGTGCACATGTTACATATATGTATTTTGTTTTTTTCTAGGCCTCACTGAGCAATTGCTCACCCCATTAGTTGTTTTCCTTAACAGGAATCTGGATCGGAGATGTTTTGAAGAGATCAACTCATTTTTGATATTTTAGAACTTTGGAAATGAAATTTAAGGGCTGGTTATGGACTTGTATTTTGGAAATCTGAATGTATATATTGGATTCTTGTGTTGTAAGTTTGAATATATTGAAGGAAATGAATTTTATTTAATTTGCCCTTTTAGCCCTTAATTGCTCGTTAGTTTAAGTATAAATAGACCTGAGTCCTAGCGAGAGCTAGGCTGGCGCCCCGCCGATACCCTTGGGTACGCCCTTGGGAGAAGTGGGGGCGTCACACGTTCAAGCCTCAAAATTAACATAAAAGTTTCATTTCCAACTAACAATTCAAACTTAATTTACAATCCAAGAGTATAACATAGGATTACATTTTTATAATTCCAAATACATCTCATCTACAAAAGTACAAGTACGAGAGATTATATACGCTAGTTCATGGCTACTTGTTCCAGCCTCCACCCCTGTAAGGAAAACAAACTAATGGGATGAGCTAGAAGCTCAGTGAGGTTCCCAAACAAGCAATCAAGCGGGCAAATACGAAAACATTTTCATCTAGCACTTTGCACACTTGGCACTGTAATAAGCAGTTATTCAAGAATCAATCATTCATTCATTGAAAGGATACGTGCTCACTTGGAGTCATTCATTCATTCGCCAACCATTTGCCTTATCCCTCAAACATTAGAAAACATTTGCAAGTGAAAACTCCTTCAGTGTTCATGTCAATCATTCATTTATTTTTTTATTACATCAAATTCACTGGCCAACTCTCCACCAAACTTTGTGGTAATACTCGAGTATACCAAACATTATCCCAGGGTCACCAGCCGCCCGACCAAGTCTGTTTCTGGCTCAAGTCGACTAACAAAGAAGGGCAAGAGCCCAGTTCAGCCAAAAGGCTTACATTCATGCACAAGTAGGATTCAATCATTTAAAATTCACTTTTACTTGGGTCGAATGCGATAAAGTACACACTTGCCCATCGAAAATCCATTTAATAATCATTGGAAGGCATTTAACATTCCTGCAATATTCACAACATTTCAGTCATTTAAAGTATATACATGCAAGGAACACTCACCTTTTAAAGTAGACTAAAACTAAACGTTCGACTCTGGGTCATGCTCGGTCCTACTGTTAAACCCTAAAAGTAACCAAGACAAGATGTCATGGTTTGATCATTCAAAACTTAAGTTAATAAGGTGCTCACTTTAGCCTTAATCATGAACCATACGACTATCTAAAATTGGCCCCTCAAAATACAAAACTCAAAGACAAACTTGAAAGCTAATCGAAGAATGTCCAAGTGCATTCTAGGGCTATGAAGTATACTTGTTTAAGACCACGAAACCATCCAAAATCACACCAATTAAAGTTTAAGACCTAATAAAGTTTTCTCAAAATTTTCCAAGTTCCACTCATTCATTTGACAAAATTTTCCAGCTTTGGCGACATTCTTTGAAAAAGTATAACTTGAGTTCCGTAGGTTGAAAAATCACAAAGCTTATACCATTAGAAAATAGACTCGAAATACTAATAGACCTTAGAAGACATCTTCATGAAATTCAACTCATAGGTTAGTCAAATTTTCAGTTCAAAATCACTGCTGTCTCATGTGCAAAACAGAACAGTCATGGTTTTTCAAGAAATTTTGTAAAATTTCTGATATTTATAGGAGTTGAACGAACCCCTGATTTTTACATCATTAAAAGAGCTATGAGTTTAATTTCAAATGCAACAAACAGAACTCAATTTGGATTTTTCTACACCAAGATATAACAGATTTTCCAAGACTGCTCAAAGTCTCCTGCAGGAAAAATTTTCAGCAGCACTTCCCTTTATTTTCCTTATTTTCAAGCCATTTTTAAGGCTTCATTCTAAACACAAGACAGCCCCAAATCAAGTTCACAATGTATAGGATACATAGAGTACTTATTTTAACCACAAAACTAGCTATAAACGGCATATACCTAAGCTGGAAAATTCTCTACCAAGGTTGGAACTTTGCAACTAAGGCTGGAAATTCTTATTTGCAAGCTAAAAAGTTCACAATAAAGCTACAAATCTTCATACAAGTCCATAATAAAGCTAGATACAATCATACCATAGCTGAAAAATAAGAAACAAGGTTGGAAAAATGAAACCCTAGGCTGAAATTTCACCAATCTAGGTTATCGTCCATAAAACTTCTAATTTCAAGTCATCTTCTCCATAAATTGCAAGATAAGAAAGAGAAAGGAAGTTGTCCAACTTAGAACCTTCAAAACACCTTGAGAAAGTGAAGTACCTAGCTTTCCTCTCCAAAAACTCTCCACTACAAGCTTCCTTGCTTCCTTGGAGTAACTTTGTTCGATTTAGTTTTATGATTCTAACTTAAACAAGGCGAGAATCAAGATGAACTTGGTGGTTTTTCTTTTCTCTTTTCCTCTCCAAACTCACGGCCAAGGAGATGAAGAAATGAAGGAAAATTGTGGCTAGAGGAAAGATAAGAAAGAAGAAAGTTTCTTAGTCAAAGGTTGCATGGATGGCCAACACTTGGCAAGCCATCAATTTTTCTCTTGTTTATGGTCAAGAATTTCGGCTAGGCTTAGGGTTAAATTAGGGTAGGATAAATGATAGGAAAATAAGAAGATTAATGTAAGAAAGTATTAGTCAAGTGGTGTACTCAATCGGTAACAAAGGGCGCACGTCGGTTCAAGCGTACTTTCTTAACTCTCTTGTTTGTCTCTAATCCCCAAGATATCTAGGATTTATCCACTTAACTCTTAACACCTCATGTCACATAATTCTTGATGCACAATACTCCTTCTTATTTATCAAATTTATTACTCGCACCTTGCTAGTCGACCACACTATCTTAATGTACTACGACACTTATCATGCACTAAAATATAAGAGCGAAATTATAAAAATATTGACTCAACCAATGAAATCACCATAAAATTTAGGGCAAATAAATAGTTAAATAGTCAAGTAAAGGAATATAGAAGGAGATGTAAATTAATTTTTCAAAAATAGGAGAAAATTCTAAAGAAATTTTCGGGTCCTCACAAATTAAACTCCAATACAACTTATGAAATCTACCATGTAAATATGTTAGTTAGAGACCACTATTTGTACAACATGACTTAGATAAAATTTGAATGATACTGTGTTACATAAAATAATATATTGTTATATAAAACAAGCATTCAAATTTTAGCAAATAACTTCTATCACAATAAATGGAAATTAAATAGTCATATATTTTTCTTTACTTATCATTCTTAATAATTCTTGCCAATCTACTGATATTTTCTTATGAATTTTTTTAACTATTATGAATTTTCATAAGAAACTAAAACATTAGTTTCATATAATTTTAAATATTACATGTATATTTATGTCATCATTTTCGACACATCACTATGTTTTTCAATAAAGAATTATTTTAACGCCATTTCTAAATGATAAAATTATCAAAATATTATGTATCCAAGGGCACAAATGTCATTTTAGAACTTTTACACACAGAAAAGCTGACCCATGTATTTGACCATTTATCTTTTTTTTTTGGCCAAAAGGTCATCATTTGACCATTTATCTGCCGGGGCAACTTATGAGTTTTTACATTACAGTGGTAACGTGCCACTCACCACACATTACAAAGGGGGTAATTTGTAATCAAGCCTAAAAGCTTAGATAATTAAAGTTCTTTCCTATTTTGATATGTCACGTTTGGAAGATTATGTTCTTAGGAAATAAGTTGAACAGATAATGACACATTTTTAGATTCAACCCAAACAAACAACACTAAGGATTTTTCTAGCAGGTGCCAATTGGCATTTGTTACCGCATCTAAAATTTATCTAACCTATTATATATATACTCATACTAACAATTATTATCCTCCATTACATTTACATGTTTTTGCTTTTTAATTTTACCTACCCTCTCTTATATTTATTTACTTTCTCTAATTAATCTACATTTCCAAAAATATGATACCTAAAACATATATTTTAACACTAATGATATTTTGATCAATTAGAATCAATCAATAAAACTGAGAGAAAAGAGTGGAGAGTTGAAACCCCATTGGGAGGCTTTAGACTAAAAGCATGAAGAGAAATATATATATATATATATATATATATATATATATATATATATATATATATATATATGGATGTAGATAGATCGTATCGACAGAATTTTTCTCTCTCCGAAATTAACGTATTTGACTGTACATTTTCGAGGTACAATTTTGGTAGTCATTCTAGTCATGATGTCGACTTCCATCGTCTTTGACTTCCTATTTCTTTTCACTTCTGTTGCCTTTTTTTTTTCATACAGCAAAGTTTATGATTTATTGGTAGAATCTTTCGTCTCTTTTCTACACACACACACACACACACACACACACACACACACACACACATATATATATATATATCCATAGCATTCTTCCTTCCCTAAGCCCTATTTTTTTACGTCACCATCAACCAGTCCCCAAGAAAAGGTTCGACTTTGTTATATGCAAAAATTTGTTAAAAAATTCCCAGTTTACTTAATTGTTTTAATTCTTTTTTGTTCACGTATTTATCAATCAGTAAAGTATGTGAAGGCAAATAGAGTTATTATGATTTTGTACACAAGTATTATCTCCATTGAATTTGTTTTGTACAAGGTGAACAAGAAATTTTCTTATAATTGAATTTTTCTTTACAAGACATTGAGGTAATTAGATATGTGTATGCTTTTCATGCATGTGTTAAGTAAAATTTGTATTGTGTCTATTCAGTCTTTAATGAATTTGAAGCTAATAAGATCCACATGCTTTATGTGTTTGTCCTGCATCTCTATTATGATTTTCATGTTTTTAACTTTGGGAGGGATTTATTAAAGCACTAATTCTTTTTATACCGACAATGTATCTATTGTCGAGTTTGAATGCATGAGAATTAATCATAATTTGAATTTGATTAATTTTTTCGTACATCTTGCAAAGGAACAAAGCATCCATAATGTCTCTTTGTGATAATTGTTAAGTCCTTATATTATTTATAGTATGCAAATTTTTCTTGCTGCGCAGTTATGATTTGATTACCCGACCATATAACAGACATGTTGTTTTAGATTGTCTATTTATAATCTGTACTATTTTTTCTGACTGATTCTAACCATTTTACACGATTGGTCAAAAGCTCCGACAGGTTTGTCAAATAAAAAAAAACCAAAAAACAAATTCTTGTCTTTTAATGTCATGTACGAAACTTCATTTTGACGTATTTAACTCATTTTTTTCTTTATATCTTCCTTTTGTTTCTTTGAACTTTTATTACATACTAATCCTTGGAAATGCTACAAGAACGATATTTCAACTTTTGTTTTCACTCCTCTTAATAAGTGGTAAGTGTTCCTTTTCTTAGCAATATCCATTTGATGCATCAAATGCATTAAGATAGTTTTCTACAAAAAAAAATGGTAAATTTTTGTCGTCTTTTAACTACTCGATATAGAATATGTTACGCCATCAAACTTTAAACAAAAAAAGCATGTATACTAATTACAAAGTTTATTTACTACTAGAAAAATATTAATTATACTCCCTTTTTTGTTAATTGCAATCCAATTGCCATTTTCATCATATAGTTTTCATTTATTAGATTATATCATAAACTAAATGGTGAAAATGTGATTAATAAAAGGTGGAATGCGATTAACATTTCCCTTTCCTACCTTGTACTTTATATTTTCTTTTTCCTTCTTTTTAAGTGATTGACTGTTATTTCTTTCCTCTAGTTTTCTGTTAGGACTTGTAGGCTTATTTGCGTTGATTTTTTTTTTTCGAGTTACTTTCTGGTGAGAATGGCGTCAAATTCCACATGGACTTATCAACAAAATAAGTTGTTCGAGAATGCCTTGGCCACCTATTGTGAGGATCCTCCTGAACTGTTTTTCCAAAATGTGGCTAAGGCTGTGGGTGACAAGACTGCGGAAGAAGTGAAAAGGCATTATGAGATTCTTGTGGAAGACATCCAGAAGATTGAATCTGGTCAAATACCTTTGCCCAATTACAATGATGATGTAGATATCAAAGACGAAAAACAAGTCACGGATGAGGAACAGAGGTAAACAACTATTTAAGAGTGACATTTTGTTTCATATTCCAAAAAAAAAGGGAAAACTCTAGCAACAATCACCAAATTTTTAAAGTTTCATTTGGATGGAGAGATTTAGTGAATGATTTAAAATCCTTCCATATAGGTCTTAGTTGTTTGGATTATTTAGGAAGCATTGGGATTCGTAATTTAAAAATTATTTTAAAGTTTAAATGTATATAAATAATTGGTGAATTACAAAACCAAATACCTCTCAATTAATATAGAAATTCTACAAGAATTTGAAAGGATTTGAAATCATTCGTCAAATCATTCAATTCAAACATAGTCAAGTCTTTGAATTTCATTTTGCTTAGTGAACTTTACTTTAATCAGGTTTTTTCTCCTTTTTTTGTTTTTTTTTTAACTTTCTCCCTTCCCCTATTCCCCTCGCTACCCAAACCTAGCTAGCCAAGTTCGATCCCTAACCAGCCAGGCAAGGGCAAAGGCACCCTGGCCAGTTGCATGTTCACATGTTTACGTCTTAATGTATTTTCTCAGACAAAGTAATGGATGCATTGACATACAAATAGAATTTAAAAGGACAAAATTCTTGAATAGTTTAGTTATGTGACCACTGGTAGTCTGTATTGTTGGTAATGCCTGTGCAATTTGTTTCTTTCATTTTGAAAACTGTTATTTTTCCAGGATGAAGTATCTGAAGCTCGAATCTGGCCAGGAATATGGCTCGAAAGTTGCATAAATTTCATTTCTGGATCTGACAGTCTGGCACCTAGTGTTATGCTTTATTTCTGTTTATTTGCTTCCCATTGAGTTTATACTCCACTATAATTTACTAAGGGTTCCTGGTAAATATCATTCGCTGTAGTTTACTCAATTCAAGGGGTAGATGATGATGTTTGAATTTTATAGTTAATCCATCTCTGGATTTTGTGTACTCATCCTATGGCCTAAAGGGAAAGAATAAAGAAATCTTTCATTAAAACGATTGATGTTTGCCAAAACAGAAAGATATAGGCCCTATTTGGGGTTCCGTACTTTTGATGAAAAGGCAGTTTTGGATGCTAAAAATACCTTTGAGACTTTTGGTGAACATCATTCCATAAGGAGCGAAACTTCTTGGTGTTAAAAGTATTTGTAGTAAAAGCTCAAATTTGGTACTTTTATAATAGCTTCTGTGATTTAAAAAATAAAACATTACATATTTAACCATTTTATCCTTTATTATGAACTAAATAAAGAGATAATATATTTTAAAACAATTTAAATCACGCATTATTTTAATATAATAAATAATTGTTGAACTATGTATCTAATCAATATATTTAAAAGTAGTTAAACACTTAATAATAAGTACTTTTATCAAAAACTGCAATGGTAAAGTACTATTTTATAAATTATTGCAACCCCAACCGAGCCATTATTTCCACAGTTAGTATTACAGACCTGAGTAATGGATTAAAACGGCTAAATTTTGACTCTGGATACCTTAATTAGTCATCTTCTTCTCTCGAGAACGTCACCGTATTAATTTCGTTGTCTTCTTAAATGCAACATAAAACAATTCCTTATGTTGTAGAGCGACCTTTATAATCCGCTGCTCAACACCAGAATACAGATATATTTCTCTAAAATCTAACTTTCTTTATTGAGTGTTTTGCTCCCACTTTGTTTACCTAGGTATCGAATTAACGTTATTTCTTCAAACTTTTCAATAAATTTTGACTGGTTGGTAATATATATACATCTAATTATTTCAAAAAACTTAGTAACGACTATATAGAGCTACTACTATTAAAATGGATAAAGCAATGATTTAAGTTCTAATAATTCTAGCAAAATTTATGAACGCTACAAAAAATACGTTAGAGATTACACGATTCAAACTTAGGCCATGAACATTGGAATTCTAGCAATCTGAACCCAGAGATGGCGATATTTCATTTATCAATTGAGATTCATAGATCAAATGCTGTAATATAATCTTCCCTAACCTTTTCATTCACTAATGTCTTTCTAGGCAAACTTTCCTTTTCCCTTTTTTTGTTTGTTTTGGGTATAATATTTTGTGTTGTGATGTCATTGGTTCAGCTATATCTAGAGGTGGCAAAATGGGTGGGATAGGTGGGATTTGCTTGGATTTTAAATGGGATCAAGTAATATGATATTTTAGACCCAACTTTACCCATATGTGTTTTGGAACTAATTTGGGCGGAAATAGTTTGGGATGAGTTTAGATTGATCCCAGGTTCCCACCCAATACCCAATTCTATTTCTTGTATTCTTTTTTCTTTTAATTCTGTTTTATTTTTTATAGGACTTTAATATTTTTATTTATTAAATTTCTTTTAGTCGTATTGTGAATTTATATTTTCTTGAATTCTTTTTTCCTCAAATTTTCTATGTATATATATTTGAATCTTTGATTTCCAATGTTGCTAAATTTCAGTTAAGGAAAAAATAAGTCCTATAAAAACTTAAAAGGACTTGTATTTATGAGTATAAAGTAGTATTTGAAACTACGAGCCATCATAAAACTACTAAAATCGAACAAAGTATTTTCTAATAAGATTATAGATTAATGACTTCCATATTACCCCCAATATTTATTTTGATCAGTATTCTACTACAAAAGGAGTTCAAAACCATTCACAGACCTAAAACATCCCCCTAGTAGCCCGTTTAAGGCCCTCTTTCCGCCTAACTGCACAACCATTGAATTTCCGTCTCAAAACAAGAAGTTTCTTTTGACATTTTTCAAAAAACATTCTAAATTGAGACTGGCAGCAAAATTTTTACAAAAAAGGGGAAAAAACTAATTTCTAAGGGACAAAAGAGCTTTGGAAACTAGATGGGGAATTTTAAGCATGATTACAAGAAAAAAATTGAAGGACCTAACTGGAAGAATAAAAATGGTTCACTTGAATCATTAAAAGATACTGGGGGGAGGCCCGCGCAATGCGTGGGAGTGGGGTGCTTGTGGGTCCGCTCTTTACGAAGGTTAGATAGATCTCACCACTTGCAAACATCCTTATAAATTCTATACAAATATAAGAACAGTGAAGAGTGAAAAGATGGAAGTTGTAACTAAGAAGCCATACGAAAGTAATAGAGAACCACACCATAGTATTATAAAAAACCATAACTTAGATCAGAATGTTTGAGTGCATGACCATATGCACAGGGATATAGGCCCAATGATAGTTTCAGATTTAGATTAAATGCTCAGTGGCTCCTTTTATAAGAAGGTATAATAGACCACCTTGCACTTAACCTAATTTGAAATAGTCTTATTTTAGATACTTCTATTTACGTAGAACAGATAAAGGAAAAGTTCAGCCAAGATTGTCTGTTAAAGTAGTAGTACTTAGGAATAGTGAAGATCCATTCGCAAAGAATATAACTGCAAGAAAGGGCTTGGCACTTTAGGTGCGGTATTTTTTAGTGGGGTTGACTCTAAGTTTCATTGGGGCTGCTGTAACTGTTGCCTTTTTCTTCTTATCTTCTGTGTTAGAAGGACTGAGTTGATCCACTTCTTTGCTTTGTGTGCCTCCTTCCATTATGCTGTCAACTTTTTCTATTTCCATATCTTCAGCCATGTCGGTAACATTCTTTTTGGAATGTTCTTCTTGTGCTGCTCCCCAAGTGGATGCTGTAGCTTTGTAGTTGGTGATATATTTGCTGATGACATAGTTTTCTTCTGCAGTAGCATTGTTGATATGGGCAACTATGGCATTGTACTTCTCTGAGCTCCTGGAACTGTGGATTTTTATTTCTTGACCAAGCAAACTAAGTTTTTCTGCTTGATGAAGTGAGCAGAATGTTGTAAAGTAGTTTTGAGTTCAAATGTACCTGTTGCTCTTGCTTTTGGATGTCACTTATGCAGAATAGGAGGAGTTGTTTAGCATCATCACCACATAGGTCAAGAGTTATAGCACCGCTCATATCACTAATTTGCACTATTAGTCTGCAGCTGTATTTGGGTTCATGTTATTAGAAGCTTTTTGGCAGCAGTGATTGTTTATATTAGATTTAGGTATATGTTTAACGTGGAGTGAGACGGATGCGCTGGTAGCATGAAGTGCAGGTGATCTCACAATCTGGCCTTGCTCTAATGTATTTGTAGCAGTGGGGGCATGAATGGTACCATAGCTTTTGACTTCTATCTAGAAGTTTTGGTATGCCTCTAATCCAATAGGGCATTGCCTGCAATGAATGAGCATTGTATTAGTGCAAAGGCTAGGAAAAGTATACCATTTTTGCTAATGGTAATAGAAGTCAAAGTAGATAATAAATTTTGTAGCACTGTTAACCTATTGTGTTAATGGTTTCGGGACATGGAGTGTTGAAGAAATATCAATAAGGGGCCAAAGTGAACAGTACACACAAGACAAACTTTCTAATCCTTAAGTATGACCGGCATCAATGTATGACAACCAAATTAAATATACATGTAAGATGGTATCTTGTACTTGATCGGTCATGCACGATCATCTATTTCAGTCCTCTGCAAGTAACAAAGATGTCTTATTTTTCAATGCCATTTCATAATGTCTAAGAGGATATACCACTACAAAATAACTGTATTTGAAAGGAAATCAAAAGCTTTACGGTTCGTAAAGTACTTTGTACGTAACATTAGGTTAAGTGTAAGCTGTAATACGACTAGTTATAGAACTTTAATTTAATATAGGTGAATTAACAAGTTTTGAAAGACAAGGAGTTGAAGAGTCAGAAAGAAAAGTACAAAATTATGGTAAAAGGCTCTTAATGGATCATAAGTGTTGAACATTTGATACAAATAAAGTGAAATTACTCGTTACGCTTCCAAATGGTATGGTAATGTCAATGCAACAGCCATTTGTTAACGTCTATTAGACCAGGCAAGAATTGTATTAGGCCTAGAAGACCCTCTTATAAAAGATAATGCAAAGCGTATGAAAATTGAATTTCACATGGGCGAGAGTTTCATAATAAAACTATAGAATCCATCAAGCAATTAAAAAGAATTAAAAAGCTTTACGCAACAGTGAGATTCACAAGAGAGAAAGTACAATTTGACAAGTAAGATAATGAGTAAGGGAAAAAATGGTAATTACTTAGTAGCATTAAAACACAGGACTCCACCTACAAAGTCACGGAGATGCAAAAATACGAAGAAATGGGAAAAAACAAGTAAATAAAAAATTACTGGGTAAAATGGGAAAACAGGAGCGACTAATTTCATTAACAAGGACAAAATTACTGTATGAAAGCCCGTATACCCGGAAAAACCAAATGAAAGGGAGCATTAATTAGTACTACAAAACACGTATGGATACAATGAAAACTAAACTCAAGACATTTTCGCCCAAAACATTCAAATCTCATTACCAATCAATCAAGATAGTAGGGAAGGATAGTTCAAGCTTGTAGTCAGTATAATCCAATTCGATAACCCACAAGCCAATTTTGTAATGAAAGAGACTATAGACTTTTTTACTGTTGGCATGCATGTAGAAATAAAGGATTGTGAGTGAGTTATATATGTACCTCAGCCACAGCTGTGACGTCGCTGATAGTTATAACTCTGTCATCATCTGGTACGGGTAGGAGTTTGAGACAATTAGCATAAGTCCGCTCAGCAATGAAGCGCGTGATTTCCTCTTGATTGTGACTACACCTAATATTTCATTTGTTGTAATGTAAAGGATAGTAAGCCTTTTTGGTAATAAATGTTGAATAATTCATAATTTAACTATTTTAAAGTAAAGTTACCAGTTATGCAGGTCATTGCCTTGCTGAATTGAAGGATTGATTAGAATGCTGCTAGAGAATTTGGTGGATAGATGCATGGCTACAAAGTTGGCAATAGCAACATAAGTTTTTCCTTTTTTGGTTACATTCAACTTTGGATTTTCGTAAATGGTTTTTAAAAGTGTACTTACCAAGGTAAAACGTCACTCGAACTCGAAGCGTTGCAACCATAGGTTGGGTGTGGATCATATCAGCTATGTCTTGTCCCTCTTTTGATTCATGCTCTCCTCAAAGGGTCAGTACCATTGGGTGCGACGTATGATCTGTAAGAATGATGTCCCTAGTTGGTGTTCTGCCTCTAATTGCTTTTAGGTGCACGTGAACTGCTATTCCAATAAGATCTAATAACCAGAGTTTGATATTAAAAAGTGTAACTATTACTGTGTAAGTTGCATGTTAAGGTAAATCAGGAATGGTACCTATTTCATCAGTTGTGTCAATGTGCTGATAAACTGAATTGTAGTTAGCAAAGTTAAACACATTAGGTATCAGAGGGGGCCACTTCATCGATTTCTTGGACAAGCGTGGAGTTGTCAATGGTCCATGAGCTAGGTACTATACCTTGGCAACACATTTTGAATCCTAGCATTCGATACATAATATCTTTGATATAGTTGAAAGTACTTCTTGAAGAACATTATATGTCCAGCATAAATTAGAGCTTGAGCAGTTTGACCATGTAATTTTGAATACAGTAAGTGCTATGGTAATTAATTAGTTGTGTATAGTGCCAAAGTATGCAATGATAAGCTATATTACCTGACTATTAACAAACACCAACTTTTGGTAGCGTTTTCCATTTCTTGAAACCTAAACCTTTTGCTTTTCAATCACTTGAACAATGGTAGTCCAGTTGTCCATGAGAGGTTGGAGGTCTGTGAAGTTTACCAGGTTGCTTTCCATATTTTGACGTTTGAATAGTGCTGTAGACAACTACCACAAAATCGAAGGATTCCAAAGACAAGAGTTACACTCTGAAGTAGTAAGTTCACATAATTTAAATATAATCTATTACTAAGTAATAAGTGAATATTTAACGTATATTTTGTACAAGTTTGGCATGAACTTTTGGTATGTTTTGAGAAGATTAAAGCCATATTTGAACTCTTTTGGTGATAATTGCTTAGATATTGTTTAAGTGTTCAAAACTTGATAAATGAGTGGATTAATGCGTTAATTTTGTGAAATTGCAAAGGATATTGATGTATGAAATTCATGCACGAGATGAAGGAAATAAAAGGATCGTCCAAAGGATAAAGTACACAAGAAATTAGGTGTAAAAATGAAGAAAAAGGAAAAGGAGTGAAAAACTGGAAAAAAAGATCAACACGGATCCGAGCTCGGATCCGTGTTGATCTTTTTTTCCAGTTTTCACTCCTTTTCCTTTTTCTTCATTTTTACACCTAATTTCTTGTGTACTTTATCCTTTGGAGCTCGGATCCGCGTGAATCTCGGATCCGTGTTGATCTTTTTATCCAGTTTTTCACTCCTTTTCCTTTTTCTTCATTTTTACACCTAATTTCTTGTGTACTTTATCCTTTGGAGCTCGGATCCGCGTGAATCAAGAGCAATCCGAGCCCTTGTCTGTACTTCTGGAGCAATGCATCCGAGGCAAAATGATCCTAGCTCGGATCACTAGACAAAGGCCTCGGATCACTCTTAATCTGAGCTCGAATCACTCTTAATCCGAGCTCGAAACATTCTTCACTCCTCAGATCTGAGGCTCGGATCTGCCTCTCTCTTCAGCAAGTGGTACAGCCATTTTTTCTCACTTTTTACACAACTTTTCAGCTATTTTGAGAGACAGAAATCGGTGGCACATGCTTCTGTAACAAAAAAGAAGACCGAATGAGTTGTAGACAAAAGGAAACATCATATCTTTGACTTCTCTTATAAAATCTGAGTGGAGGAAATCATGAAGGGAGAGGAAAGGACTTTCCATCACCTTTTATGCAGAGAAACAAGAGAGAAGTCAGGGAGCACCTACGTAGATAGTTTTCCTTCTTGTAACAACTTTCTCTCTAGCTAGGAGTTCTTGGAGAAGCATTTTGAAGTTTTCACTTGTAATCATCTAGTTCAAGAACACATCAGAAATTTGAGAGCTTTACCATCAATTATCTAAGTTTTCTTTTATCTTTCTTGTACTTGTACTTTATGATGTTTTGCATTAATAACTTGTGAGTTTGATTGTTATATCTTTCATGAGTAGCTAAACTTCTTTATCTAAGGAGTAGATGAAGCTTATAGCTATATGATATGAATTGAATGTGTTTTATCCTTGTTATATCTTGTGTTAATTTGTCTACTTGTATAGTTATAATCACTTGTTATTGACTGATCGCCATTAACATGTTTTTAATTGTTATTATGCAATGAGAATTGGTAGTAACAATGGAAAAGCATGAGTAGAACTTAAGTTGTATGTTCATGAAAATAGAGATACACTTAAGTGGATTATCTAGCATTTCATGCAATGAAAACATAGTAGTACTAGTATTTCATCATGAAAATTGGGAAAACTAAACTACTCTCGGCCATTTCATCATGATAATGAGATTTGGTAAAATTGAAAATGAATCCCTAGTTAATCAAGAAAAATAACAAGTGGTAAAACTGTTTATTTGTATTGTGTATCCCATAAGTGGATTCTACATCCCTAGATTCATTCTTGAGTGAAATTCTTCATTTGAATTTAGCATTTGTTATATTAGAATTGCAGAACAGATTTGTAGACTTTTGCATGAAATTTCTCTGCTCAAAGTAGTCTAAATAATAGAGAAAATATGGAACTAGTAATTGGTTAAATTTTCTCCTCGTGGGATCGACCCGATATATACCTTATACTGCTAGTTCGGCTTGTATACTTGCAGTCCAACGGGTGTTAAATCGGATTTAAACTTGCATTGATATAAAAAAGTCCTGTCACTAAGACTTTTATTGGTACTTTATTTGCTATTTACATATAATAGAGTACTGGAATTATTGACAAGATAGCTGCAATACATCCGTGTATACTATATTAGGAGTCACATAATCTAAACTTGAATCATATATAGGAGGTGTGATCAAAATTTTAACAGATTTGCTATTTTTAGCTCTAGATAATACAACATATAGTTGCCCATGTGAAAAAACAGGTTCTCGCAAATAAATGCCAACATAATCTAAAGTTTGCCCTTGAGCTTTATTAATGGTCATTATAAAACAAAGTCTTATAGGAAATTGCATTCATTCAAAAGATATAGGAGAATTAGGGTCATTTTCAACACGAAAGCAAATTCTATGTAGAAATACTTGCGTGCCAGCAAATTCACCAGAACTTGTGACTGCATCTATAATATTGTGTTTAAGTGATTTGCATAGAAGTCTTGTTCCATTACATAGACCTTCTGGTGGGTCAATGTTCCTCAACAACATTATTGGGGCATTTTCTTTCAATGTCAATCGATGTGGAGGAAAACCATTTGGAGTGTGGCTATTCATGAAGTCCTCTAAAATTGCTTGCTGCGAATTATCTAAACATTTATCTCTGCTTAAATAGTCAAATGGGGTTCCGAGAAATTCCTGTATCAGTTTTTCATTGATCTGATCTACAAATCATTTTTTGTAGTTAAAATTGCTCTATTAATTAATGAGTATGTATTTTCAGAAAATATGTTGAAGTTTGGATAGACAGTTGTAATCAATTGATTTATGGATTCTTCTTCATTTGTATAGCGAAGAAGCAATGCTTGAGAGATGTGAATACTTTCATTTTTAACTGTGTTTTCTATTCCATTACCTATGTGAAGAAGGTACTTGCTAAAATAGGATCTAATCTTGCTCTCATGTTTTCCTTCAATTTTATTTTTTGCAGATGAGGCCAAATATAAGATTTTATAAGGCAAGCTTCGATAAAGTCTGATTTTGACCCTTTTACAACTACCGGAAGAACTTGCCTAAAATCACCACCAAATACCATCACTTTTGACCCAAATAATTCAGAGTTATCCATTAGGTCTCTAAGCAAACGATCTACTCCCCCAATTCCTGCTCTATGTGTCATAGGTGCTTCATCCCAAATGATCAATTTGGCTTGCTGTAATAACTTTGGCAATGAGCTTTGTTTGCTTACTTTGCACATGTTGTTAGGATTCATGTCTAAAGGAATTTTAAATCATGAGTGGGCTATTCTACCTCCAGGTAAGATAGAAGCAGCTACTCCACAAAAGGCTGTTGCCAAAGCTATACATCCCTTTGATCTAACTGCAGCTAATAGTGCACAGTACAAGAATGTTTTCCCTGTTCCCCCAGGCCCATCAATAAAGAAACTCCCTTTGTAGTGTACAAAAAGAGCATCTATGATAGTATCAAATGCTACTTGTTTATCTTTATTTAATTTAGAGATAGCAACAATATTTTCTTCATTGACTTTAAAGCTTAGCTCAAAACTTGTGTCTCTTGTACCTCCATCTATTTCATCAAACTTTAAGATTCGTGGTACTAATCCATACATATTAATGTTTTTTCCCATTGACTCTAAAAACTTGCTAATCTCATAGAGAACTTTATGTTGGACCTGATCGCTTGACAAATTCAAAGTTCTATTGAAATCTTCTGACATAGATTCTTTGAATTTTAACCATAAACTTCTTGGATCAGCAGGAGTGAAGTAAACTAATAGAGTAGCAAATAGTCTTCTAAAGCTATATGGCATGTGGTATAAAGCTGCTTCTTCTAGGCACTGCTCTTGAGGGTTATTGGGTTCAAATAATCCTCTCATTATTGCTGCTTCTCTAAAGGTATTAACATAAACACCATCGACAGTTTTCAGGTCATCAAATGATGTTGGCCCTTTTACATTCAATAACAATAATCTTAAGAAGTACCTCTCACCCTCACTTGGATTTGCTGTAACAATTCAGCCTATTGAACCTCTTTGCTGCCTAATATCCCATATGCATTTACCAGGTTTCCACACAAAATGTTCAGGAAATTATTTGTATGTGCATTTCAATGTTTTGGCTCTCTCATCAGTAGCATTCATATGGAAAAATTCAGTTAGCATACTTTTCTTAGCAAATTTACTTTCCAAAAGATCTCTAAGATCAGCATCATCTTTGAGGGTCAGAGATTGGTAATTTTCAAGATGCAGCTGAAGGTTAATGACAACAGGATGTGTTTCAAATAAGGGAAATCTGTGAATTCGCCAAATGGCTTCAATAGGAGAAACCCATCTTGCTGATTGGTACTCCTTAATTTTATCTATCTCTTTAGATCTGTCATCTGAATACATAGCAAAGTGTATTTTATCATGTCCCTTATATATGTACTTATAAGTATACTTGACTACCTTTATTGTTGAGCAAATTTCAACATTCATACGGCAATTGAAATTTGCTAACAAGTAAGGATTATATGGAACCACCATCTATTATCCAATTCATGGCCGCAAACTTTTACCTTTTCTCCATTACTCCTCCGCCTATATGTTGGATAAGAATTTTTAGATTGTGTTGTCTTTTCTGCCCACTGTTTAGGATAATGATTTTTGCATTTTTTAACTGTTGTACCTTGCATACACACATTATCTGCATTTTTGTCGCCACAAGGACCATGCATCATGTGTTTACGAACCATTTTAAACAAGTGTGGATGCTCTTTTTTGTCAGGAATCTCAGCAGAAACTATGTGATCATACGATTCTGTTGAATATAATTTACACGTTGGGTGTAAAATTATTAAGAAATGTGCATGCGGCAACCCACGTTTTTGGAATTCAACAACATAGGTGTAATCAGCTACTTTACCCAATACCTCTTTTTTAAACAACTCTTTTTTTAAAATTTCTAATTTGGCATGAAAAACTCTAGCAGAAAGATCAACATGGTTTTGAGACTCATCAGTGGGCAGTAAGTTTTCTTTGATTTCTGGCCATGATGGGTTACAAGTCATTGTTAAAAGAATGTTAGGTTTTTCGAATTTTTGAACTAAGGCCATAGCATCAACATACCTTCTTTTCATATCACGAGGACCTCCTATAAAAGATGCTGGCAAAATTACTCGTTGCCCTATTTTTGAACCTCTACATTAGCCCTCAACTACAGAATCCATGACACCCTGTAATTGCTCAGTCCTAATTTGTTGTTGCCTATGCCAGAAAAAATCAAGCCTTTGACTCTCAATTTTTACGTACATGTCCATTACATACTATTGAAATGCACAGGCAGTATTAAGAATCCTTGGTTTATTTTTCTCCCTCATCTGGAACCTATATGCATAGTATTCACGCATGGACACATTCTTCTTTGAATTCTCAAAGTTTTTGAAGGCTGTTTCAAAAAATTTTAAGCTTCAATTTACATTTGGTAAATTAAAATTGTATTCATAAAATTTGTATTATATTTAAAAACAACTAACCTTTCTCTTCTCATTCTATTATATCTTCGGCAGATCTGAAGCTTGTTAAAGTTGCAGTCTGTTGATGATTTCTAACTGACCTTTTCTTTTTTTTTTTTGGATTACCAGTGCCAAATCTCTGAATTCCAGGTTGCCACCCTGTTTCGCCAAAGGGAAATAGAAGTGGATACTACAATGGATCATAACGGCCATAGTAATATTGAATTCTATGGCTTTGACCCTCTTTTGTGTATACTTGAATGTGTCTAGCATAGTTGTCCTGTGAGTTTTCACATTCAACCCACAATGCAGCTACTTGGGATACTATTTGATAATTGTCCAAATCTGGAACATGTCTCAGGCTTCGGAAAAAGCAAGCATAAAGGTTACTTTTCATGAGTTCCATGATTTTCACCACTATGCTCTCAGTTAGTTTTGTTGAAAAAGCCAATCGATTTGCGATTTCATGTTCAGTATCATGAAAGTATAACTGCAAAAACATTCCTGATCCTCCATGGGGAATCAATTGATTTATAAAATGATACGTTTGGCCCTGAATTTTAAAAGTATATATTTCGTTTCTTCTTTGGCAAAGCAATTTATCATAGTTAACTCCAAAAGAGGTGAAAACGAACATACTATTGTATGTTCTTACATAGGTTCTGAAACAAATTGCTTCTTCAGTTTCACCAGTAAATAGCTCTATTAATATGTCTGGCATTTTATTCTCTTCTAAGACTACTTCTCCATCAGAGCAACAAAAGTTTGCAGACTCAGAATAAAATTTTTTAGCTTCGCAGCACTTGCAATTTTGTTGTTCTAGTAATCTATCAGCTTCCAAGCTTATCGAAAATAACCTCAATTCCCTTCACCACCCTTTTACGTTGTTTGCGTACCTTGTTTTGTTTCCTAATCGAAGCATTTTGGTCTTCCTCACAGCTTTTAACTACATGAATGGATTAAAAATGTCATTAATATGGTTTTTAATATGTTGAAGCTTTACAACTTGTTTTATTATGTAGAAGGAATAAACCTGAATTCTGTTTACACCTTCGTCTTGACATATGTTTAGCTTCTCTTGAACGTTTAGGCTCAACTGAATATCCTATATGTGCAACTTGAAAACATTATTATATACAAAGTTGTTATTATATATGAGGTCAATGGGATCGCCGCTGTTATATGATCAACAATGGTGATCAGTTTTTTAACTAACCTGTTAGATCCTCCATTGCTTCAGAAAGCAAGCTATAGCAGGAGTTGCAGATGGGTGGTTGGTCTACAATATTGGCAAATAAGGTGATTGTGATAGCCCCACCTCACCCTAAGACGAAGCAAAGGGTTCGGCGGACCGCCTGCCCAACTCTCGCCGGGACTTAGTCGTTCACTTTAGATCTCAATCAAAATCGGAAAAAAAAAAACCACAAGAATTTGTATAACAAAATCCAAAACTTAAAACAAAACTTATTTACATTTCTATCTCAAATGGGAGTTCAACCATTGATTATACAAAGGTTCTCAATTCTTCATACATCCAACCCATGCCAAGCGCTAGGGCGAGAACCATTACAAAAAAAATGAAAGAACTAGACCAAACTAGTCTACACCGAGCTCTCTTCCTTGCTCGCTTTTCCCTGTTAAGGAAAACAAAACTAAAGGGATGATCTAAAAGTTTAGTGAGATTCCGAACATATAATCAAGTGATAAATTCAATGCATTTACCATAACACAATCAATAACTCAAGAAACATTACAATGGAAAGCGATAAGAACACATTCACTAAAAGGATACGTGCTCACAAGGAGCCATTCATTCATTCTCCTGTCATTTCCCCTTATTCCTCCAATCATTTGAAAATACATTTTAATAAGTAAAACCCCTCATTTACATTGACATTCGTTCATTCATTTCATTCACCCCCTTCCCGGACATTGGCCAAGCTCCACCAGACTTCAAGGTAATACTCGAGTATACCAAATTCACCCAGGGTCACCATATCGCCCGATCGAGTCGATCGATAACGAAAGGCAGGGCCCAGTTTAGCCAAAAGGCTTACATACATGCGCATATAGTCGTTCAATCATTGAAAATTTCACAATCATTTAGGTCGAGTGCGATAAAGTACACACTCGCCTAGAAAACTCGTTTTGGCAATCAGTAAGAGGGAGCAATTAACACATTACCAAACAATAACAACATGCCATGAAGTCAGGGAAAATATAGCAACAAGGAACATTCACCTATTTAAGCAAAATACGTCCAAAATTTTCTTCCGGATACACCCTCAATCACCAAGGTATCCTAATATAATCAAATGAACACATTATGCTTCAACCATCAAAGATATAAGTGAGTCAAAGAAAAGTCGCATACGTACTAGTACAAAGTATAAATATGGTTTTGGTAGTGAAAAGAGTACATTGAAACCAAAGGATATAAGTAAAATATTTGTAAACTTAGACTCACTTGTAAAAATTTAAAATCGCTATTAGAGTCGAAATGGCAAAGAAAACGTAAATACCCTGGATGGTTCGCGTGGTATTCGCTCTCGAGCCTTACTCAAGTCGCAAGTATATCGACCTAGTTCTCGAGCGTAAATTTGGGCAGCATGCCCTTTGTATTTACCTATTTTCTAATCATTTATGGCTTCATTCTTTTCCTCAATCAATCCCCAAGTTACACACCAAATAATCTCATTTCAATGGCCATTCCATAGGCCCCAAGTCATACAAGTACAAAATCAAGCTAGGAGCAAGTGCGAAAATGAAGGTTGAGTTGAAAAACAAAAGACAGATTTGACGTTGTTTTGCGTAACGGACACAACCGAAGCTACGCATATCGGATTGGGGTGCAATTTATATAGTTTCGAAGCTAAGACAGAGGGCTACCACTTTTGTGAAGACAAATCAGTCCAGTTTGTAGTGTATCTAAGTCAAAATTCCAAATTACAGAACCAACATCTTACATTCGGGCTTGTTAACTGCACTATGATTCAACGACAATAACTCAGGTTGCCGAAATCCGATTGAGGTGTATCTTATGGCGTATTGAAACAAAGACATATACCTACATTTATTATGAAGACCTCCAAAGCTAAATCATGCATTTTCAGAGTCAAATATTGAAATTCCCACGAAGATAGAAAACTGTCCGCGAAAATAGGGGTTATGGGCAGTCAAGGGTATTTTGGTCATTTTACATACTACAGTACTCCAATTGAGCTGAAATTTTGTAAGCAATTATAAAATATCATTCTCTACAACTTTCATGTTTTGTGTTAAGGCCAGTTCAGCCTTTAACATGGTGAAATGGAACCGGGCAGAAGTAGGGCAGGTTATCATCCAAGCTGGAATTTATGCTTACAAACCATAAATTTCTTTAGGCCAAGTAAACTAACACCTAAACACTAGCTATTTCACATATCAAAGCTATCAAACCATAACTAATTATTAATCTTCATATTAGGGTAGAAAATTCACCAAGAAACTGAAATTTTCATAAACCTACTTCAACCCATATAATTCTCTCACAAAATTACTAATTCAACAACTATAACCAAAAATTGCCCATTAATTGAAGTAAAGAAGGAGTTTCTTGACAATTTACCTTATCTCCCTAAGAAAGATGGTTGCTTAGGCTTTGTCCTCCAAAAATAACTCCACAAACACCTTGGAAACTGTAACAGCCCCACTTTCCCCTAAGGCGAACCAAAGGGGTTAGCGGACTGCCTGCCCAGCTCTCGCCAGGACTACGGATCAGTTCACGTCGATCTAATACGTTCCGGAACATACCAACGCGCGCAAATAAGTCAAAAATCACAAAATAAAAAAAAACGAAAACGAAGCCGAAAGGAATAGTGCAGTACACGTCAGAATCCGGCCGGAATCTGGCCGGATTTCCGGCCGGATTCTCGGCCGGATACAAGGCCGAGAGCAACTGGCCGGATTTCATTTTTCCCTCAGGCAATCCGGCCTGCAATCCGGCCAGTTTCTGGCCGGATTCCTGGCCGGATTCGCCACTGTTCATCTTCGGCAAAATTTTTCCTTTTCCGTTTGAAAGTCGTGTCACTCCGAAATTCATCCAAACATCATCCAACATATATATACATTGAATTTCAACATTTACAACCATAGTGGCATGCCAAAATCATTCATTAAGGAGGTACACATTCAATGAGCCTATCAAAAGGAAATGAACCCGTTATACATTAGGGTTTCACTTCAAGAGCAATACAAAAGTCATTTACATGCTCAATTCGGCAAAAGACTATCCAATCTATTCTCAAAAGTAGTTATACCCCTGTAAGGAAAACAAATAACACGGAATGAGCTAAAGCCCAGTGAGTTACTACCACATAAGCAGTAAAGATCACATAAGCATAATCTTTCATTTCAAGTACACACTTAAGAAGTAAACAAGTTGGTAAAAGGATACGGATGGCTCTCAAGAGCCCGTTTCCACGCTTACATTCTTGATCCAATCTCATTGACCCTCCGTCAATGTTTAAGAATACCCGACCGTAGATCTCACTTCACTCCATTCCTTCCACCAAACATACCCCAACCGGGCCCGCACTCCAATTCAGTAGCTTTTGGTAATACTCGAGTATACCGGAACCGAGAGTCTCATTACCACAAGGTTCCCCAGTACAGTCCCCGTGGTATGTCACTTATCACGACCAAGCCCTTGCCGGCTCGATCCAAATGACCACCAAACGGGGTTGAGCTCAGTAATACAGTGAGGTCGTTGGACATCGTCCAAACAACACCAAATCAGTTTTCCAAGATTGCAATTCAATAACTCATATAGCCAGTGCAGTATTTCAGTATAACAGTAAGCAGTCATGAATGAAATCACAAGGGGTGAGGGCGGTCAAGTACACCCTCACCTCAATCACTTCCAATAACCAATTAAGCCTTCAAGGCATCAAATACACATAGAGCAAAGCCATATTATAACAAGTAAGTGAGTAGTATACTCACTAAGCAATTAAGTGCTATGTCATGCACTTCCGTCAGGAGAGTGTCGTGAACCACCGTCACGCCCTAGAACACGTAAACAAATGCAATGAGACTCGATAACGAGTCACAAAACAATGCCAATCACAACCCCAATAGGGTTTTGCAAACATATATAAGCATCATAGGAAACCAGAAATTAGAAAATGGCTTTAGCTTAGGCCTTGATAAGAAAACCGGTTTTGACGTCATAATGCGGTAATGGCGTAACTCTCACTACAATAATCGGATGGGGGTGTAAGACCCACCGTTTCGAAGCTAAGAAACAGGGCTACAACATTGTAGAAGACCAGTCAATCCAGTTCCTAACACAACTAGGTCCAATATGCAAAATACTATACCAGAATTCCCAAAACAGGTTTGCAAAACACAGAAAACTGTAATCGGTATATCTCAGTCCATACAAGTCCAAATGCCGAAATTCCAAAGGCATAAGTTAGCTAAGACATCCAGCTACATTTCATCAGAAGACACCAACTTCAAAATCCAAACCAATTCCAGTCAAAATGGCCAAATACAAACGCAGTTTTCGCATTCTGTCCAAAGCAGAACAGCTACAGTAATTTCGTCATAACTCACTCTACACTAATCCAAATGCCCTGAAATTTTACAGGCACCTCAAACACATCAATACCTACAACTTTCATGTTTCGAGCAAAGTCAAATTCGGCCTCTAACCCAGTGATCTAAAACCGGACAGAATTGGGGATTTTAAGAACCCTAACTTTCCATTTTCCATCCAAATCCAAAATTAGTTGCATTTAACCACAATTCACCCCCACTAGAGTCATTATAGGCCATTTCCATTCATCATACAAGGCCACAACATCAAGATCATATTAAACCAGAAAATTCATCATAAATTGGAAAACTTCATCAAATCACTTCAAACCAAGAAATAAATCATATATTCCTTCCCTCATGCCACTTCTAAGCACAAAATAAGCATCATTAGAGGTAGTAGGGTGTTCAAGCATCACTTACCAAGAAATCAAGAGAGAGAGGGATGTTGGCCACCTTAGACCTTCAAACAAACTTCACTAATCAACTTACTAACACCTAATGGAAGGATAATATGGAGTAGAATCTAGTATAGGCAATTTATTTTGGTGGATTGAACCATATGGAAGCTTGAGAGTTGATGAAATTCTTCCTTCTTGAGCTTGAGAGAGGGCCGGCCATAAGAGGTAAGAAAAATGGCAATTTTTGTGCATTTTTTTGATATTTAATCCTTTGGTCAAAAAAGTCAAGAAAGTGAATAGTAATTCTTAAAGTCCAACCAATGAGAATGTGACACTTGTCACCTCATTAAATGCATTCCTATCTTTCTTTTCTCTCTCACATCAATCACTTCACACCCACTACTTATCTCTTAACACCCGATAAATTTCTCACAGTATCCGAAACTTAACCTTATTGGCCGAATTTTCCCGAACTTTTCGCACTAGTGGGTCCCACGTCCAATATATATTCTTAATTTTTTAAAAACTCACCAATGCTAGAAAAATCATCTAAAAACTTTAATTGCTCATAAAATTCACCCAGAAAATATTTCTAAGCCAGAAATACAAAAATTATGCAATTAAAGGAACTAAAACCCTAGGAAAAATAATTAGGGTTTTACGGGTTCTCACACTCTCTCCCCCTTAAAAGAATTTCGTCCTCGAAATTCCTTATCATTGACTACTCCGGGATTAAAATGAGCTTTATACTTTGCTAACAAATCTGTGCTCCTTCACTGGCCAGGTTCAGTAAATTCTTACCTTCCACGTCCTCTAATGGGTCAAAAACTTGATGTTGTTCTAAGGAATACACCCGAGAGGACACTTTCGATCCATCCTTGTCTCCCTTCGACTGGTCAGGGCGGGTCATGGTTGGTGGCAGAGTCCCTTGCCACTCGCGCAGGCGAGATGGACAGTTAGCAATTTGATGTTCGGCACTCCCACAGAGCAAGCATTTTCCTCCTTTCCTCCAGCAATTGTCCTCCAAGTGGTTTAATTTTCCGCAATACCCGCAGGGTCCGCGTGTTGCAGAAGCTGACGGCCTCTCTGGTGACATTTCCGGCATCCTCACTCCTCCCGTTCCTCGTCCAAATTTGGGAGGGATATTTTCATCTTCCTGTCCCGAATTGTTTCCAGGAAATCCTCTCTTTTTCGCCTGAAAGTTTTTCACCTGGAGCCTAGCATTTTCTACCCGTTGTGCCTTTTCCACTGCTTCATTGAAGGCGTTAATTTGGGCTGCCGCGAGGTCCTTCTGGATTTCTACGTTCAGGCCCTGGACAAATCGCCGTATTCTTCGTTGCTCGGTCAAGATCAACTCAGGCGCAAACTTGGATAAGCGGGTAAATTGACTTTCATATTCCGCCACAGTTTGAGCCCCTTGGCGGAGCCTAATGAACTCGTCCTCCTTCCTCTCCTGAACTAGAGGAGGGAAAAACTTGGCATTAAATTCTCGGATGAAGTTCACCCAAGTCCTAGGCGTCTGCTCCCGCTCCCATTTCTGTCTAATTACGTTCCACCAGGAACGGGCTGCCCCCTCAAGTTGAAATACGGCAAAAGTCACTTGCCGTTCGTCTGGGTAATGTAGAGCTGCAAAAATGTCTACCATCTTCTCAAGCCATTTCTCAGCAACATCAGGGTCGGGTCCCCCAACGAACTTTGGCGGGGAAAACTTTTGAAAACGTTCGAGAGCTCTATCCTCGCTCTCGATATGGTGGCCAGGGTTTCCGGGGTTTCCAGGGTTAAGGTTTGGGTTCTGGGCTTGTTGCTGCACTACTTGTGCTAGCAGGTCTGTCATTTGCTGCATAGCAGCAGCTATTTGCACATTAGGGTTTACTTGCGGTTCCAGATTGGGTCCAGTAGAGGTTTCCCCCGTACCCCTAACTGGTGTAGGTTGTCTAGTTCTGCGTCCACGGCCTCGACCACTTCGGGTGCCTTCCATCAATCTAAGTCAATCTAGGTCATCAAATAAATATACTGTTAAAGGGCACCTAACCCTCCTTTCCGTAGCACCAGACAGGAACAATGAAACAAGAATAAGCAACTCAAACATTTACTGCGAAGAGCATTTAAACACATAACACGTATACATAGATCACATAACCAGGTTAAGCAATCATACGGAACAGTCAGTCAAGCACATATGAAGTCATTGCATGAAACAATAGGGTCCTCAAAAGTACTTTAAACAACTAGGTCACAAGTGCAAAAGAACTCACGAAAATCTTTTTCCCCTTCTAGGGTTTCGTCTAAATATTTATACCTTAATCAAGGTCGATCACGCTTAACTACACCCGAACAAACCACACGAAGTTCCATAGAATCGCCTTTCTAGTTCACCAAATCCTTTCTAACCTAGGCCTTCATATCTTTCGTATCCGGGCGCAAGAATCTCGTCTAAGATAATTCACATCTCGAGCCGGCCGGTCCCAAGAGTAAACCATCCTTATTAAAGATTCCTACCCGACATACATACCTAGCTTCCTCGAGTCCCATGATAATGATTCGTACACTTATCACATGCCCGGTTCATAACTTATGCTCAAACGAGCACTTAGACATATTCATGAAATTAGGACCACAACACCACTTGGCCCAGTCTCACTTCGCGCAGAGACCACGCGACCTGGCTCTGATACCACTTGTAACAGCCCCACTTTCCCCTAAGGCGAACCAAAGGGGTTAGCGGACTGCCTGCCCAGCTCTCGCCAGGACTACGGATCAGTTCACGTCGATCTAATACGTTCCGGAACATACCAACGCGCGCAAATAAGTCAAAATCACAAAATAAAAAAAAACGAAAACGAAGCCGAAAGGAATAGTGCAGTACACGTCAGAATCCGGCCGGAATCTGGCCGGATTTCCGGCCGGATTCTCGGCCGGATACAAGGCCGAGAGCAACTGGCCGGATTTCATTTTTCCCTCAGGCAATCCGGCCAGTTTCTGTCCGGATTCCTGGCCGGATTCGCCACTGTTCATCTTCGGCAAAATTTTTCCTTTTCCGTTTGAAAGTCGTGTCACTCCGAAATTCATCCAAACATCATCCAACATATATATACATTGAATTTCAACATTTACAACCATAGTGGCATGCCAAAATCATTCATTAAGGAGGTACACATTCAATGAGCCTATCAAAAGGAAATGAACCCGTTATACATTAGGGTTTCACTTCAAGAGCAATACAAAAGTCATTTACATGCTCAATTCGGCAAAAGACTATCCAATCTATTCTCAAAAGTAGTTATACCCCTGTAAGGAAAACAAATAACACGGAATGAGCTAAAGCCCAGTGAGTTACTACCACATAAGCAGTAAAGATCACATAAGCATAATCTTTCATTTCAAGTACACACTTAAGAAGTAAACAAGTTGGTAAAAGGATACGGATGGCTCTCAAGAGCCCGTTTCCACGCTTACACTCTTGATCCAATCTCATTGACCCTCCGTCAATGTTTAAGAATACCCGACCGTAGATCTCACTTCACTCCATTCCTTCCACCAAACATACCCCAACCGGGCCCGCACTCCAATTCAGTAGCTTTTGGTAATACTCGAGTATACCGGAACCGAGAGTCTCATTACCACAAGGTTCCCCAGTACAGTCCCCGTGGTATGTCACTTATCACGACCAAGCCCTTGCCGGCTCGATCCAAATGACCACCAAACGGGGTTGAGCTCAGTAATACAGTGAGGTCGTTGGACATCGTCCAAACAACACCAAATCAGTTTTCCAAGATTGCAATTCAATAACTCATATAGCCAGTGCAGTATTTCAGTATAACAGTAAGCAGTCATGAATGAAATCACAAGGGGTGAGGGCGGTCAAGTACACCCTCACCTCAATCACTTCCAATAACCAATTAAGCCTTCAAGGCATCAAATACACATAGAGCAAAGCCATATTATAACAAGTAAGTGAGTAGTATACTCACTAAGCAATTAAGTGCTATGTCATGCACTTCCGTCAGGAGAGTGTCGTGAACCACCGTCACGCCCTAGAACACGTAAACAAATGCAATGAGACTCGATAACGAGTCACAAAACAATGCCAATCACAACCCCAATAGGGTTTTGCAAACATATATAAGCATCATAGGAAACCAGAAATTAGAAAATGGCTTTAGCTTAGGCCTTGATAAGAAAACCGGTTTTGACGTCATAATGCGGTAATGGCGTAACTCTCACTACAATAATCGGATGGGGGTGTAAGACCCACCGTTTCGAAGCTAAGAAACAGGGCTACAACATTGTAGAAGACCAGTCAATCCAGTTCCTAACACAACTAGGTCCAATATGCAAAATACTATACCAGAATTCCCAAAACAGGTTTGCAAAACACAGAAAACTGTAATCGGTATATCTCAGTCCATACAAGTCCAAATGCCGAAATTCCAAAGGCATAAGTTAGCTAAGACATCCCGCTACATTTCATCAGAAGACACCAACTTCAAAATCCAAACCAATTCCAGTCCAAATGGCCAAATACAAACGCAGTTTTCGCATTCTGTCCAAAGCAGAACAGCTACAGTAATTTCGTCATAACTCACTCTACACTAATCCAAATGCCCTGAAATTTTACAGGCACCTCAAACACATCAATACCTACAACTTTCATGTTTCGAGCAAAGTCAAATTCGGCCTCTAACCCAGTGATCTAAAACCGGACAGAATTGGGGATTTTAAGAACCCTAACTTTCCATTTTCCATCCAAATCCAAAATTAGTTGCATTTAACCACAATTCACCCCCACTAGAGTCATTATAGGCCATTTCCATTCATCATACAAGGCCACAACATCAAGATCATATTAAACCAGAAAATTCATCATAAATTGGAAAACTTCATCAAATCACTTCAAACCAAGAAATAAATCATATATTCCTTCCCTCATGCCACTTCTAAGCACAAAATAAGCATCATTAGAGGTAGTAGGGTGTTCAAGCATCACTTACCAAGAAATCAAGAGAGAGAGGGATGTTGGCCACCTTAGACCTTCAAACAAACTTCACTAATCAACTTACTAACACCTAATGGAAGGATAATATGGAGTAGAATCTAGTATAGGCAATTTATTTTGGTGGATTGAACCATATGGAAGCTTGAGAGTTGATGAAATTCTTCCTTCTTGAGCTTGAGAGAGGGCCGGCCATAAGAGGTAAGAAAAATGGCAATTTTTGTGCATTTTTTTGATATTTAATCCTTTGGTCAAAAAAGTCAAGAAAGTGAATAGTAATTCTTAAAGTCCAACCAATGAGAATGTGACACTTGTCACCTCATTAAATGCATTCCTATCTTTCTTTTCTCTCTCACATCAATCACTTCACACCCACTACTTATCTCTTAACACCCGATAAATTTCTCACAGTATCCGAAACTTAACCTTATTGGCCGAATTTTCCCGAACTTTTCGCACTAGTGGGTCCCACGTCCAATATATATTCTTAATTTTTTAAAAACTCACCAATGCTAGAAAAATCATCTAAAAACTTTAATTGCTCATAAAATTCACCCAGAAAATATTTCTAAGCCAGAAATACAAAAATTATGCAATTAAAGGAACTAAAACCCTAGGAAAAATAATTAGGGTTTTACGGGTTCTCACAGAAACTACTTGGGAAGTAAGTTTTATGGAGTAGTTTACAAATTAATCGGTTGAAACTCAAGATTTGGGCAAGAAATTGAAGTGAAAGATGAAGATTTTCTCTCTCTTTTGCTCTCCAAATTTCGGCTAGCTCTAGGAGGAAATGAAGATGATCTTGGTCAAATTTTGGGTTTAGTAAAGGTGGAGGAAAAATAGTCAAAGTCCATCACCAACCAAATCGCGACACTTGGCACCTTTTGTTTTCAAACTTATCCTCTTGTCTCTCAATGGTAATCTATCTAACTAACCTCCAATTATCTCCTAGTACCTTATACAGTAATATCCCCTTGTGTACGTTTCACTTATTTATAAAAAATTTATCGCACTTACCGCACTAGCGGGTCCCACGTCTTTACTACACGCCAAACGTATCATGAACTATCTTATACTGGAAAAATAATTTAAAATATAGACTTGCTTATAAAAATCTATGGAAATTCAATATAATAAAGTATAGTACGAAAATGCATGAAAGAAAATAAAATTAAACGATTAAAAATATGACAAATTTTCGAGTCCTCACACTTTTTCCCCCTTAAGAAATTTCGTCCTCGAAATTTTTACCTTCAGATGGCTCAGGAGCTTGTTGGTTGTCTAAGGCATATACCCTTGTCGATACTGTTGTTTTGTTCCCTCTTTCATTCACTTGTTTCGATTTGGCTCCATCCGGTTGCAGAGTGCTACCTTCACGTGACTGTCTCCGCGGACAGTTGCTAACTCGATGATCACCGCCTCCACAGATCAAACATTTCCGCCCCTTCCTCCAACAATTGCCTTCAGTGTGATTGGCCTTTCACAGTATCCACTGACCAATCGAGGAGCTACCGTTTGACCTTCTCGAGAAATTTCCTTAGATCCGATCTGACTCCCTTTCATGGACCCTTCATCTACTGCTCCTAACGTCCATGGTGGGCGGAGTAACGGGTTCATTTTCTGCACTTTAGGAGGCGCCATCGTTTCACTTAATTCACCCACTATACTATCCGATCCACCCCTTTTCCAAGTTTGGGAGGCTTTTACCTGTGCTGTTGCCGCCTCAATTTTTTGAGCTTTCTCAAGAGCCTCCGTAAACGTATTCACTTGCACTGCCGCTAAGGCTTCCTGGATTTCCAAATTTAATCCCTGTATGAACCACCTTACTCTTTGCCGTTCTGTGGCTACCAATTCGGAAGCAAACTTGGATAGTTTCGTAAATTTCGTTTCATATTCGGCCACAATTTGAGTTCCCTGACGCAATCCAATAAATTCCTCCTCTCTCCTCTCTTGGACTAGAGGTGGGAGGTACTTCTCGTTAAACTCTCTTATAAAGTTGGCCCATGTCCATACAGTTTGTTCTCTTTCCCACTTCGCTTTAATTACGTTCCACCACGCTCGAGTCGGCCCTTCAAATTGGAACACTGCAAAGTTCACTTGCCTTTGCTCAGCGTAATTTAGAGCTGTGAAGATGTTAACTATGGTTTCTACCCATTGTTCCGCTACGTCCGGATCGGGCCCTCCAAGGAATTTCGGAGGAGCAAACTTCTGGAACCTTTCAAGGGCCTTATCTTTGCCCATCTCAGAGTTCTGGGTTTGGTTTACAGGTATTTGGCCTTGTTGATCCACCAGTCTTGCCAAGATATCCGTCATTTGTTGCATTGTCGTCGCTATTTGGTCTCCAGTCGCAACTCTCGGTCCCTGCTCTTGCTCGGCTGACGTTTCCCTTTCTTCTCTTGGTTTCGGGGCCCGCTTAGTTCCACGGCCTCGACCACGTCCACGACCACGTCTCCCCTCTATATATTTTTTCCTCTCTCTTTTCTTTTCTTTTCCCCAAAAAGTAATGTAGTGAATAAACGCAGTGAGTTGAATAGAATAACGAAATTCTAGCACACAAAATACACAAAAAGACATATACACACATAACACACCATATATCAAGGAAACGTATCACATGAAACAAATAATCAAATGCGGTCAATGGTACACGTGTAGATGTTAACATATCACAAACAACGACAACGAGTAACAGTATAAGGACAAATAAAAAAAAAGGGGTATATCATCCCAGTCCTAGTTAAAATAACCCCGTCCGGTCTCTCACGTCACTTTCTATTCACTAGATGTCCGCAGACCTCTTATACTCATTCTAGCAGGACAAAACCTGTTCATGTTTCCAAAATACAAGTCTCAAGTACCTAGTAGCTAGCATTGCCTCAACTCTGGAGTACTCGGGCACAAGAATCCGAAATAAGATAATTCACATCTCGAGCTGGCCAGTTCCAAGAGTAAACCATCTACAATCGAAATTCCTACCAGACGTATCTATCTATGGTCCTCAAATACCACAAGAAAATTTAAGGCCTATAACATCCACACTTCATAGCTTATGCTCGAACGAGCACTTAATCCTTCATACTTATTCACCACTCAGTCCAGGCTCACTCCACGCAGAGACCACGTGAAACGGGCTCTGATACCAACTGTGACAGCCCCACCTCACCCTAAGGCGAACCAAAGGGTTTGATGGACTGCCTGCCCATCTCTCGCCCGGACTCAATTGTTCACTTTAGATCTCAATCAAAACCGGAAAAAAAAACCACAAGAATTTGTATAACAAAATCCAAAACTTAAAACGAAACTTATTTACATTTCTATCTCAAAAGGGAGTTCAACCATTGATTATACAAAGGTTCTCAATTCTTCATACATCCAACCCATGCCAAGCGCTAGGGCGAGAACCATTACAAAAGAAATGAAAGAACTAGACCAAACTAGTCTACACCGAGCTCTCGTCCTTGCTCGCCTTCCCTTGTTAAGGAAAACAAAACTAAAGGGATGAGCTAAAAGCTCAGTGAGGTTCCGAACATATAATCAAGCAATAAGTTCAATGCATTTACCATAAACAATCAATAACTCAAGAAACATTACAATGGAAAGCGACAATAAGACATTCATTAAAAGGATACGTGCTCACAAGGAGCCAATCATTCATTCGTTCATTCATTCTCCTGTCATTTCACCTTATTCTTCCAATCATTTGAAAATACATTTTGATAAGTAAAACCCCTCATTTGCATTGACATTCGTTCATTCACTTCACTCACCCCCTTCCCGGACATTGGCCAGGCTCCACCAGACTTCAAGGTAATACTCGAATATACCAAATTCACCCAGGGTCACCATATCGCCCGACCGATTCTGCTTCTGGCTCGAGTCAATCGGTAACGAAGGGCAGGACCCAGTTCAGCCAAAAGGCTTATATACATGCGCATATAGTCGTTCAATCATTGAAAATTTCACAATTATTTAGGTCGAGTGCGATAAAGTACACACTCGCCTAGAAAACTCGTTTTGGCAATCAGTAAGAGCAATTAACACATTACCAAATAATAACAAGCAGCCATGAAGTCAGGGAAAATATAGCAACAAGGAACACTCACCTATTTAAGCAAAATAACATCCAAAGTTTCCTTCCGGATACACCCCCAATCACCAAGATATCCTAATATAATCAAACGAACACATTATGCTTCAACCATCAAAGATATAAGTGAGTCAAAGAAAAGTCGCATACGTACTAGTACAAAGTATAAATATGGTTTTGGTAGTGAAAAGAGTACATTGAAACTAAAGGACATAAGTAAAATATTTGTAAACTTAGACTCACTTGTAAAATTTTAAAATCGCTATTTGAGTCGAAGTGGCAAAGAAAAGGTAAATACCCTAGATGGTTTGCGTGGTATTCGCTCTCAAGCCTTACTCAAGTCGCAAGTATATCGACCTAGTTCTCGAGCGTAAATTTGGGCAGCATGCCCTTTGTATTTACTTATTTTCCAACCATTTATGGCTTTATTTTTTTCCTCAATCAATCCCAAAGTTACACACCAAATAATCTCATTTCAATGGCCATTCCATAGGCCCCAAGTCATACAAGTACAAAATCAAGCTAGGAGCATGTGCGGAAATGAAGATTGAGTTGAAAAACAAATGACAGATTTGACGTTGTTTTGCGTAACGGACACAACTGAAACTACGCTTATCAGATTGGGGTGAAATTTATACCGTTTCGAAGCTAAAACAGAGGGCTACCAATTTTATGAAGACAACTCAGTCCATTTTGTAGTGTATCTAAGTCAAAATTCCAAATTATAGAACCAGCATCTCACATTCGGGCTTGTTAACTGCACTATGATTCAACGACAATAATTCAGGCTGCCGAAATCCGATTGAGGTGTATCTTATGGTGTTTCGAAGCCAAGACATATACCTACATTTCTTATGAAGACCTCAAAAGCTAAATCATGCATTTTCAGAGTCAAAACTTGAAATTCCCACGAAGATAGAAAACTGTCCGCGAAAATAGGGGCTATGGGCAGTCAAGGGTATTTCGGTCATTTTACATAGTACAGTGCTCCAATTGAGTTGAAATTTTGGAAGCAACTATAAAATATCATTCTTTACAACTTTCATGTTTTGTGCTAAGGCTAGTTCGGCATCTAACAAGGTGAAATGGAACCGGGCAGAAGCAGGGCAGGTTATCATCCAAGCTGGAATTTATGCTTACAAATCAGAAATTTCTTTAGGCCAAGTAAACTAACACCTAAACACTAGCTATTTCACATATCAAAGCTATCAAACCATAACTAATCATTAATCTTCATATTAGGGCAGAAAATTCACCAAGAAACTGAAATTTTCATAAACCGACTTCAACCCATATAATTCTCTCACAAAATTACTAATTCAACAACTATAACTACAAATTGCCCATTAATTGAAGTAAAGAAGGAGTTTCTTGACAATTTACCTTATCTCCCTAAGAAAGATGTAGCTTAGGCTTTGTCCTCCAAAATTAATTCCACAAACACCTTGGAAACTACTTGGGAAGTAAGTTTTATGGAGTAGTTTGCAAATTAATCGGCTAAAACTCAAGATTTGGGCAAGAAATTGAAGTGAAAGATGAAGATTTTCTCTCTCTTTTGCTCTCCAAATTTCGGCCAGCTCTAGGAGGAAATGAAGATGATCTTGGTCAAATTTTGGGTTTAGTAAAGGTGGAGGAAAAATAGTCAAAGTCCATCACCAACCAAATCGTGACACTTGGCACCTTTTGTTTTCAAACTTATCCTCTTGTGTCTCAATGGTAATCTATTTAACTAACCTCCAATTATCTCCTAGTACCTTATACAGTAATATCCCCTTGTGTACGTTTCACTTATTTATCGAAAATTTATCGCACTTACCGCACTAGCGGGTTCCACGGCCTTACTACACGCCAAACGTATCATGAACTATCTTATACTGGAAAAATAATTTAAAATATAGACTTGCTTATAAAAATCTATGGAAATTCAATATAATAAAGTATAGTACGAAAATGCATGAAAGAAAATAAAATTAAACGATTAAAAATTCGACAAATTTTCGAGTCCTCACAGTGATCGCTTTTAGCTAGTAGCTAAGGAGGAATCTAGGTTGGTAATGTTTGTTTCAAGAGGAAAGAATAATTAAACTTAGCGGTAGGAAACAATAACTAAACCTGAAGATTGGGTCGCTTTAGAATGCTGACACTTTTTTACCTGTCGAGCTGTAGAAGTAGAACCTATACATTTTCCACAGGATGTTAACTAACATATTTTGTAGGTCTCTTTTAATATATCTTTGGATATTTGTGAATTAAAAATGTTTTTAATTCCATGTGGTTCACCTTTGTGATATGTTGAAAATTCTGAAACATGCTCCTTCTGCCTTCAATTACCTTCAACTTTGTCTCTAGGAACTAAATAGATTGTGCAAAATGTTATGCCTATATGACATTACCATAGCCTAAAGGAAAAGGGATTACAAAAATAACCTGCCTCACTGTGGTGCTTATGACCACAGTTAGGTTCCTGAATGCGAAAAGCCTGCTGTAACAGTTGCTTATTACTGGTGTGCTCATCATCTGAGCATAGAGATAGAGGAAAAGATAGTTTAGTTTACAGGCATACTTGTTGGGAGTTATTATTGAGGTAGTTGGGCCTCTAAATATTCATTATAATGTAGTATATACAACGCGATACCTTTTCCTCTCAATACTAACGAGGAGGTAAAAGTAGTCTTTGTCTTTTCTTTTTTACTTTTATAGGTATCATGGCATTTTTTTCGTTGGATTTCTTTCTGCTCTCAGTTAAAGAGGCATATCTTTGTCTAGCCTTTTCGTTACGTCGCGCTTTTCGGTCGAACATTTTAGAAGGAGCAATGTTTCGAGTCATAGTGGGTTGCTATGGAAATGTAGGGTCAACTAACAAAAGTGGTTGGAACTTGAGGTTTACACAAACTTGAACAATTCGAATGAATCCTACGACACAAGCTTATTTGTAGTATACTTCAGCACAGATTCAGCCTACAAATATTAATCACTTTTTGCTACTGAATGAACTACAGCTCTTTTAAAATAAGGAACAACTACAATACTAATTGCTTATACTTTCATGTACATACACATGTCATGAAATCTATGAGCGATGAAAGAGCAAAAGATTTTTTAACTGCACCACATAATACTCAAATCCAATGTAAACAAAAAAAGATTGCCAAACAAGCATAAATTGTAAAGTAACGGAGATTTCCAAGTACGCATGAATTCAATGGTAAACACAGTCCACAAAATCATTTTTAAAAAAAACAAAACAGCTATTCCAGCAAGTTTGGAGAAAAGTAGAAAATGAACTAACCTTTTTTAAAAAGAAATCGATAAAACTTGATCTTGATGAGAAGAGTTTGAGCCTGCATGACAAAAAAATAATTAACTTTGTATGAAAGGCTGGAACTAATAAACGAACAAAGGATGTAGATGAGAACAAACACTTCAGGTCTAAGAAAGCATGGTAATTCTTTTTTGAAAGCAAAAGTCAAAATCAAATGAGTAAAATTACTTGTATACGAATCTCACCTCAATTCAAAGGAAATTCCATATCGGCGACCAAACATATCACAGAGAAACAGCCATATGTAGCAACATGTTTGACACCAACCAATCATAGAAGGAAAGGAGAGAAATGGAAGAAGATGGAAGGCTATGCGTGTAGCAAATGCGGAAGGAGGAGGAAAGCCATAGGTGGCAAACGTGGGGGAGCTAATACTTCATCTGGTGGCTGTTTAATAATTAGAGCCATTAAGAGGAATAAAGTGGAAGAAGAAGCAAATAAGCGGAAACCAGACCGAATTGGCCAAGGAATTAAACAAACCCAACATAATAAGAGGAACAGAAATTGACATGAGTGGCAAACATGGAGAAATTAAGAGACTGTTTAACAGAGGGAGGTGAAACTGGAATTAAAAACCTCTCATAATAGTCATCAATAATCAAAGGGGCTTCGGTGAAATTTGCAAAGAGGCAAATGAGAAAACGGTTTGTGTGGCAGAGGAAGAGAAATAGGGGTCTGAGCATTTAATGTTAGATTTGATTACTGAACTGGTGGGGTCCCTTATTCAGTGCTGTGTAATTAAGTTTACCACTGGCCACTTCAGGATTGGCGTACGAATGATTATACTGGTGCATTTTACTTAAGAATTAGTATTCTAGATATGGGCTCATTTGGTAATATGAGCCCCTAAGCAATTAAGAAACACTTATGGGACCCATCAAAATAATAAGACGAAAGCAGATTACAATGGGTGATAATGTTGCAAGCATCATGGATAAAATAGTCATATTAACACCAATCATTGCATTAACAACTTGTACAATATCAGCTCAACATCTCAACCATGTAGAGGAAATTGACAACGATATCCAAAAAGGGCGGTTGTGTGACAGCCCCATCTCCCCCTAGGGCGTACCCCAAGATTTGGTGGACCGCCTGCCCAGCTCTCGCCGGGACTCACTCACTTACTACAATCCTCAAATAGATTACAGTATAAATCTCAAATATACATCAAATTCTCCAATAATTACATGTCATAAGCGAAGCGGAAACAATTCCCAACTATACATAAAATGATTCCAAATCCAAACTGTACAAGATATATGCCATCCAGTCACGTGAATAAGTACTATAAGCCTTCTTTCGCCACGAGCCCTGTGGAGGGGAATAAAATATTTTTGGGCTGAGCTAAAAGTTCAGTGAGTAACCAGTAAAATCAGTAATCAAATATATTTCAAGATAATGCACTTTGATGATGTCATGAGTCAAAGATCAAATGTACGTTTATTGCTCTCGTGAGCCAGTGAAATCATTGCACTTAAACACCCAACGCTCAAATAAATTACTTAACGTTAAACAATAAGGGGGAGCAACGTTGGTGCTCCAGATCATGTCACGAACTCACGAAAGTGGTGGAGACATTGGCTCCAGGTAAATAGTAGAGGAGACGTTGGTGTTCAGCACAAGACTCCCCAAGAACTCATTTAACCAAATCATTTCATGGACTCACATGCCGGCACACATGATATGCAAATGAGTAAATAATGCAAGAAACACTTCGTAAGTAACTTTGGAAACAGTTTAGGGTCACTCACCTCCACGGCTCAGAAACCATCCATCATATATCATTACCTTGTCCGAGTCCAAGCCCTAAATCACAAACTCAAAGCAATCATACATTCCCAAAGTTCAGATAGCATTTCCTCATAAATGCTTCATTTCCAACCTACAAGCAACACCAATTCATCTCAAATTAACCACATACACATCATAAACTATCAAATACATCTTTCAGCACAATATCCATAACTGATGCTACACTTATCGGATTGAAACGAATCTTATGGCGTTTCAAAGCCAAGACATAAACCTACATTTCTTATGAAGACCTCCAAAGCAAAAACATGCAATTTCATGGTCAAAAATAGAAAACTCCACGAAAATAGAAATCTGGGCGCGAAACTCATGGACAGTCAAGGGTATTTGGTCATTTCATATGCTACAGTACTCAGATCGAGCTGCAATTTTACAGGCAACTAGTTAACACCATTTGCTACAACTTTCATGTTTTAACCTAAGCCTGATTCGGCCTCTAACATGCTCAAAAAAATCCAGTCAGAACAGGGCAGATTCAAAACCCTAACGTGAAATTCATGCATTCAAGTGCTAATCTTCCACAAAACAACATCTAAAAGCACTAAAAACCACTAATAAGCAATTAATTGAAGTAAAGAGGATGTTCTAGGTAAAATACCTTATCTCCCTATGAAAGATGGTAGCTTAACCTTTGTCCTCCAAAAATAACTCCACAAACACCTTGGAAACTACTTGGGAAGTAAGTTTTATGGAGTAGTTTGCAAATTAATCGGTTGAAACTCAAGATTTGGGCAAGAAATTGAAGTGGAAGATGAAGTACTCTCTTGGTTGCTCTCTCACTAATTTCAGCTAAAGGAGACAAGAAAATGAATGACTTTTGGTCAAAAATCTGATTTTAGTAAAGTTAAGGTAAGATGGTCAAAAGTCCAACTTTGAATAAGAAGGTGACACATGTCACCTTTTGGTTTAAAACTTATCTTTTTGTCTCTCCAATACTAATCCATATAGGTAATACCTAATTATCTCTTAGCACCTTTTAAAATAATATTCATTTAATACAAAACTCCAACAAGTTGTCAAAAATATATCACATTTACCGCACTAGCGGGACCCACGTCCGTAATACACTTTAAACTTAACGTGGACTAACTTGTATCAAGAAAATGATTTGAAAAGCTATATTCCCTTATAAAAATGTATAAGAAATGAATATATTGAAGAAAGGCATAAAATTGTAGACAAGAAAACAAAATAATGTCTGGAAAATATATAAAAATTTTCGGGTTCTCACACTCATCCTTTCGGGGCGTCACAGGTTGAAACTTAAAGCTGAAATGCACAACGAAGATTTTCTTATATATGTATAGGATACAACAATTGATGGGGTAAATTTTTTGTAAAATCTTTGGGCCTTAATGGAAAATATTTGGGTTGGGTACCCAAATATTTTCCAAAAGTTCCCATCAATTGATGGGTATAGATGGGATTAGTCTAATTTCAAACCCAACCTCCATCCCATCCAAAAGTCTCTTTGAAGGTAGCCTATTGAAATTTGGAACAAATTGCCATCTCTAGTGTCTAGTTAACACTTTAAGATGAGACTCAAGAGCTTTACTTTTTTTTTTAGTCAAAAACTCAAGAGCTTTACTTGAGTACACATAACACACCGTTTTTTACTTGTATGATTTGGTGTTGGTCAAAACTCCAAATATTTCTCTTGTATAACACGGGAAATTAACCCAAAAGTCTTGGAAAATTCCATAGGTGTAATGACTAGAATGGCAAAAAAAATTTCATCGTTTCATCTCATCTGTCTAAAATTCATGAAAATCTTTGCCTTTTTTCTTTTTATTTTTGCTGCTACTACAAATAGACTAGAAGGATCCAATGAGTTCAAACTTACTTCAACCTACCAATTGTGATATTCTTTTGTTTTGTTCAGGCACAGTTACTAGTTTACAACCTAGTTGGATTTAGTTATGCTCAAAGATATATTCTGCTTGTGTTGTGAGTAATATGCACCTAATCTGACAAAGAATAATGGAAAAAGCCTTTGTATTTCGATGCGGTCATTGGAGTTAGAAAAAATCATCTTTAACTCATTTGGTCCACAAAATTCTTATGCAGCCAATAAATGCTGGGGTCTTCCTTGTATCCACATTACTCTTGTCATGCATTGGCATAGAAAAAATCATTTTTAATATCAATTTATGTCATCAGTGCAATATGAATAGTAAGGAAAGTACGTGATTACAAACTGGCAAAGCATTTAAACAGTTTTTGGAAATGAGTCAGCCCTGTAATAGAATTGAACAAAAGAGAAGAAAAAAAGAGTGATAAGCCTTCTCCGTTTTCTACAAGGGCTCGGGCCAAAAAGTTAATTTGACGAAGAGTTTCTTCATCCTCTCGTTGAAAAGCCCTCTGGGCTGGGCAAGATTTGTTTCTTCTAACACAGGTATGAATAGGAGACACCTTCCGATAGATTACTTGGGGTGCACGCTTTTCAAGGGCCACACCAAGGGGATTTACTTTGAACCTCTTGTAGCGAAGGTGTCCCAGCTTCTTGCTGGGTGGTAGGGCAAGCTCTTAATAGCAGGTGGGCGACTTATACTTATTAAGCATGTTCTAGCCACAATGCCTCTGCATACCATGGCCGTTATGGACCCTCCTAAGTCGACCCTGAGAACCCTGGAGAAATTGATGGCTCGTTTTTCTGGGGCAATTCGAATGGAGTACCGAGGCAGCACTGTCTCTCATGGGACAAACTATGTTACCCAGTCGAGGAAGACTCGGGCTTCGACGGCTAGATGATGTTTGTTTGGCCTTCGGCTACATGTTTTGGTGGAAGTTTCGATCCCGGGCGACCCTCTGGTTAGATTTTATGGCTTCCAAATACATCAAACAATCGGCACATGCCTCCATCCCGACATTGCGGTAGGCGGACTCACGAATTTGGCGAAGAATGCTTGGGGCACACGATGTCGTAGAAGCTAACTCCCGTCTACTGGTACGGGATGGGTCGTCATCATTTTGTTATGACAATTGGCTCGGCAATGGCCCTTTGGCGGCATTCTCAACAACCATCCCCTCCCCTCGGGCTCACATCTCTGATTTTTTCCGTGATGGGGGCTGGAACCTCGAGGCACTCAAGCCGCACACCTCCCCTGCCCAGCAAATGATTCGACAGCTCTCTTTGTGCCCCGACATGAAGGATGAATTGGTGTGGTCTCATGTCGCCTCCCGTCGCTTCTTCCCCTCGTCTGCTTACGACCTTATCCGATGCCGGAAACCGCAAATGGTTTCACGGCGCTATATTTGGAACCTACGTATCCCACTGTGCATTTGAATACTCATGTGGCAGCTCTTGAACAATACGATTCCCCTGCCTGATATCCTCCAGAGCTTAGGTTTCAGCATGCCTTCAAAATGCCCCGTCTGCCCCAACTGTGAGACACTTGACCATTTATTCTCCATATGCCTTTGACTGATGAACTCTAGTCCTTCTTTGAGCGGCTTCTCGATATTCCGCGATCTATAATGGTGACATTCTAGCTCACCTGCAGGGCCTATGGTCTTACTCTGCTGCATCGTCCACGAGGGGCTGTCTTTCATAGGTTCTGCCTGCCGTTATTTGTTGGGAGGTCTGGAAAGCTCGGAATGTGACAGCCCCACCTTCCCCTAAGGCGAACCAAAGGGGTTAGCGGACTGCCTGCCCAGCTCTCGCCAGGACTACGGATCAATTTATGTCGATCTACTACGGTCCGGAACATACCCACGCGCGCAAACAAGTCAAAATCACAGAATAAATAAAAACAAAGAAAAACGCACCGTTGATGAACAATGCCGGACACGTCAGAATCCGAAGTTCAACCATACATTAATCCAACATATACATACATTGAAATTCAACATTTACAACCAAATGGCATGCCACAAAAACCATTCATCATGAATATACATGTTCGGTTTGCCAATCAAAAGAAAATGAACCCAATACACATTAGGGTTTCATTCAAAGAGCTATTCAAAAGATACATTTACATGAGCTCAACTTGACAACCAACTAACACAATCTTTTCCAAAAGTGGTCATTTTCCTGTAAGGAAAACAAATGGAACGGAATGAGCTTAAGCCCAGTGAGTTACTACCACATAAGCATCTAAAATCACATAAGCGTAACCGTTCAGTTCAAGTATGCAAATAAGAAGTAAATCAAATCAGTGAAAGGATACGGATGGCTCTCAAGAGCCCATTTCCTCGCTTATATTCTTGATCCAACCTCATTGACCCTCTGTCAATGTTAAAAGTACCAAACCGTAGACCTCACTTTACTTCCATTCCTTCCACCCAACATACCTCAACCGGGCCCGCACTCCAATCAGTAACTTTTGGTAATACTCGAGTTTACCGGAATCAAGAGTCTCATTACTACAAGATTCCCCAGTACAGTCCCCGTGGCATGTCAATTTTCACGACCAAGCCCTCGCCGGCTCGATTCCATTGACTACCAACGGGGTTGAGCTCAGTAATACAGTAAGGCCGTTGGATACTCGTCCATACGACACCAAATCAATTTTTTCAAGGAATTCAATATCTCATATATCAATTGCAGTATTTCAGTAAACGGTAAACAGTCATGAATGTTATCACAATGGGTGAGGGCGGTCAAGTACACCCTCACCTCTATCAATTCCAATAGCCAAGTAAGCCTTCAAGGCATCAAATTCACATATAACAAAGCCACATTGTAACAATTAAGTAAGTAGTATACTCACCAATCAAGTAAGTGATGTTTTATACACCGTGGTCAAAAGTGCGTTGTGAACCACCATCACGCCCTAGAACATGCAAACAAACACAATGAGACTCGATAACGAGTCATAAAGCAATGCCAATCACAACCCCAATAGGGTTTCATATGCACATACAAGCATCATGAGTAACCAGGAATTCAAGAAATGGCATTAGCTTTGGCCCCGAATAAAAAACAGTTTTGTCCTTATTTTGCGGTAATGGCACAAATTTCACTACGATTATCGGATGAGGGTGTAAGACCCACCGTTTCGAAGCTAAGAAACAGGGCTACAACAATGTAGAAGGTCACTCAGTCCAATTCCAAGCACAACTAGGTCAAATTTGCAAAATACCAAACCAGAACCTCAATTGCAGGTTTACAAATCACACTATGCTGTAATCAGTACAACTCAGTCTATACAGGTCCAAATCCAGAAATTCTAAAGGCACATGGTAACTAAGACATCAAGCTACATTTCATCATAAGACCTCAACAACCAAATCCAAAGCAATTCCAGTCAAAACAGCCAATTACAGGCGCAGTTTCTACATCCTGATGAACCCAGAACAGCAATAGTAATTTTGACATATCTCATTCTACACTACTCCAAATGACCTGAAATTTTACAGGCACCTTAAACACATCAATACCTACAACTTTTATGTTTTAAGCCAAGGCCAATTAGGCCTATAAGCATGAGATAAAAAACCGGACAGAAAAGGGGGTTATGAAACCCTAACTTTTCACATTTCAATCCAAACCCAAAATTGGTTGCAATTATCAATAATTCACACCTACTAGAGTCATTATAGGCCATTGCCAATCATCATACAAGGCCACAACATCATGATCATATTAAACCAGAAAAATCACCAATAAATTGTAAACTTCACCATTTCATCCAAAAACAAGAATTAAATCACAAAATTCAACACTTTAGCTTCCACTAAGCACAACTCAAGCTTCATTAAGTGTAGGGGAAAGTTCATATACCACTCACCTAGTAAACAAGAGAGGGAGAGTTGTAGGACACCTTAGCTTCTCCAAAAAACTTCACCAAATCACTCACTAGCACCAAATGGAGGGATTTTATGGAGTAGAAAGAAGTTTAAGCACTTGATTTGGATGATTTGCACTAGATGGTAGCTAAACTTTGAAGAGTTTTTCTTTCTTCTTTGCTAGAGAGGGCCGGCCACCAAGGAGGTAAGAAATGGTGATTTTTGTGGTAATTTTAAGATATTTAACCAATTGGTCAAAAGGTCAAAAAAATGAATAGTAAGTCATAAGCTACTTCCAATACAATGGTGACACTTGTCACCTCCATTAATGCAATCCTATCTTTTCTTTCTCCTCTCACATCCTCTACTTATCTCTTAACACCCGATAAATTTCACACAGTATCCGGAATTTAACCTAATTGGCCGAATTTTTCCGAACTTTTCGCACTAGTGGGTCCCACATCCATTATAGATTCTTAATTTTTCAAAAACTCTCCAATACTAGAAAAATCATCTAAAAACTATAATTACTCATAAAATTTACCAGGAGAATTTTCCTAAGACTGAAAATGCAAAAATTATGCCTTTAAATGGGAAAAACCCTAAGAAAATTATTAGGGATTTACGGGTTCTCACACGGAACCTCTACTTTTTTTAAGGTATAGTCACCTCGGCTGCTCAACTCCGTTGTCTCATTATGGCAAATGTACACACGATTGTGTAGGCCTGGCCCCCACCAAGCAAGAGTTCGGACGCCGGTCTTCTGGGCACAGGCTTGGTTCCTTTCCCTACCCCATGATGGCCCCACTTGACACAAGCTTTTTGTTGGCAAGCACCCCCATTCCCACTTATGAAGCTAAACGTGGATGGGTCCTCACTAGGCAACCCCGGGCCCTCCGGGAGAGGGGTATCCTTCGGGACTATTCAGGGCAAGTGTTAGCTGCTTTTTCTACATTTTTTGGACATTGCACAAGCTTAGAACCAGAGGCATGGGCTCAGTTAGAAGGCCTTCTAATCTGCCAAGCGCACGACTCTTCCTAGGTTCGGATAGAAATGGACTCCAATGTGTTGTTGGATGTGATACAGGCGAGAGCTAAATGCCCGTGGCCTATTGATAATATTGTTTGCCAGATCTGGTCCATCGCCCGAACCTAGCATTTCCATTTTCTTCATGGGCCCCGACAGGTCAACGCAGCGACAGATGTGTTCGCATGCCCCACCAGCACCACTCAAGCCTCCTCCCGCTATCTTACACACAATCTGCCACACCCGGTCAAAGGAATAGTTTGTCTCGATAAGGTCCACTACCCATACTTTCATTCTTCATAGGTGCGATAGCATTTTATTAGAGCAAGGGGTTGTGAGTCTTGTACAGGCTTCATAGCCTCATTTTCTGTTTGCCTACGTTTTTCAATAAAAGTTATATTTTAAAAAAAAGCCTTCTCTATTTTCTTTTTTTTCTTTCTTGACATAACTATTTCTCAAAATTTGGACTTTATTCACCATTTAATTTCACTATGGCCCCTAGGCTCCTAAATTTCCAAAACCAACCAAGTAACAAATTAAGAAAGTTAATTGACTCGAATTCCAAATCAAATCGTGCATGAATTACTATTAAAACTTCCAGTAAAATCATTGATATGATCCAAATGAGTTAGTAAGTAAGGAAAATCTTATATTGCAGAACCCAAATTCACTCCCAAAATGAATCTTTAAATAGGAAAATTATTTGGAGAAATACCAGCCTTTTTTCTTAATTTGGAAACCATGATCTTCTTGTTGAAAAGACACCCATTTCATGAGCAGAAATCTCTCCCACATTCATTTAAATCCAAGTTAGGTATTTCTTGACTCAAAGAAATTGCCAAATAAGAAGTGGTTTTGTTCAATGGAGTCTTCTAAACGGGAAAATGGGTTCTGAAGAAAGTAGGAAATGGTTGTTCATGCTGTTTCAGTTTTACATGAACTTTTTTGACGCTGTTGGTGATTTCAATAAAAGCTGTCATGATCTAGGGGAGAAGCAATAGAGATCAAGATTTTGGAAAAATATATTGTCCCATGTTACTAGTAAACTCTACACTGGTGTCTTGGAATTTTTTATACTAGTGCTTAATGCACATCTAATGTGTGCGCAATTAAAAAATACATAATATTTATGGTCATATATTTTAAATAAATTTTTTATTACTAAAGCAAATTTTAATAATTTAAATATTTTTCATAAAATAATTTTATATTGGTAGTTATAATGTTAAGAGGTAGTTATGTTGAAAACATATACTTAAATAGTTAAAAATAAAAATAGTCATGAGTAGTTTTAGATAGTTAAAGTAAAAGTAGTTTTTATAAGTGCGAAATTCATAAAGTGACGATAAATGTTAACCCCAGTATTAATTCCAAATTCCTTTCTCACACTTTATATATAGTATAGATATTGGACAAGGTGTGGTAGAAATCCCACTAGTTGCGATGAGTGTTGCCTTTCAAGGCGAAGGATATTTTCAGCCACTTTTTTGGTATTGAAAACCTACTGGGATCTTTGAATGTGACAGAACTTATTCTTTGGTTGCTTTGAAGCAAAATCCAAATAGAAAATCATGTTTGGTTTTGAAAAGATCTTAATCATGAGAGCAATGTCAAAGAGCAACCCAACCTTAATGCACAACAATGTAGGTGGGCAGTTGCCACTATCCAAAGTGATCCTAAAAACCAAAGTATTTTATTCACTGGTCGATTTCTTTTCTTGATAAATACACATGGGAGTAAATCCTATTGTAGCATAATCTTGGTGACATCCAGTAAAATTGGGATTGATAGTTGTACTTTCTTATATGATCACAGGAATGAAAAGAGTCTATCATGGTGTATCGATTTAGAGGAGTTTGACATGTGTTTACTTTCATTTATTTCTTCCATCTGAACTTTGCTCTTTCAGTTTAAAGGAAAATTTTCTCTAAATTTTGATAATCCTCCTTGGGAATGTGGTTGCTGATTCATGTATCAATCAGCACTTAAATTTGTTTATTCAATCTTAAAATATTCAATCAAGAAATATGTTTATTCTATGTCACTCATGTAAGGACCTGCAAATTTTTTTAAACATTTTATTTAATTATCTATTTATTTGAATATTTAATCATTTATTTAAATTATCCATTTTTATCACTTTAAATCATTTACAATAGCATACCATTTGTCGCGCCCCATTTTTTTATAAAAATAAAATAAATGGTTTTAAAAAGTGAATTTTTGATTTGAAAAAGAAAATGAACAATATGGGTCTAAATGGGACATGAAAATGCGACGATTTGACCCAAAATATAGTTTAAAAGGGGTTTATTGAATGAAAAATAGAGTCGCCACTTGGTATAGAGTTAAGATGTACCAAGTCACCTAAAACGAGTTTTCAAAGGAAAAAGTGGAAAAACCCTTTTTAAACGACTCCTAGTCTACATAAATCAAAGAAAAAGGTTCAGGAGTCACATTTGACGAAGGGGAAGGCAAGGATGAAATCCAAGGCACCCCTTCGACCTAGCCAAGGCTAGTTGCGTGATTTAGTCAAAGATTTTCTTGTTTTAATCAAAGAATTTATCACATTTGGAATGTACTATATGAATGCGAACCCTAGATCTAAGAGGGTATCGAAGGGTCAAAATGTATCTTCAAAGCTTATATGGTACCAATTACCTTAATTGTGACGCCCAATAAAGACTCTTCGAAGAAGTCACGAATAATGCAAGTCATGAGACTCGAAAGAAAGAAAAAGTAAAGAAAATAATAATATGCAAATGTGTATGACCTAAAGGAATGCATCATAATGGGTGCGGGGGACTTATACTCATGACTTTCAATGTTCCTTTTAATAGAGGGAATACAAGCGTGCTAAGGCTAGAGAAGCCAAACTCATCCATATCTCATATCCAAGGGTTTCCCTAGTCTAATCAGGCAAAATGCACTAATCTACCCCCTAATTTCCTAAATGAGATGCAAATCTGAATGTTACATACATAGGTGGTAAGGGGATATTTTATTAGGGGAAATATTATGTGAAAATGATAAAGATCCTAAAAAATGAAGAAATATGCATGAAGTCTAATGTAATATCACAAACATGATCTAGCGAGAGAGGTCCCTAAGGGTCTAGCATTGGACTAGCCCATGTCTATGGATCCTCACTAGCATTGGACTAGTGGGAAATCGGAACAAGAAGGGCCATAACTAGCATTGGACTAGTGTGGATTCGGGAAAGGGGGCCACAACTAGCGTTGGACTAGTGTGGTGACGTCACACATTCATTACAAATCAAATAAATCATGTAAAGGCTAATAAAGCAAAATAAACACATAAATCACATGTAGCACATAACACATAAGCATGGTATCTAGATGCAAGGCCCTAAGAAAGCAAGTAACACGTAGCACGTAAGCATGCAAATCACACAGGCAAATAAAGCAAAGAAAGCCCTATCTATTACATTAGGGGAGCCCTACTACAATCTAAAAAGGGGAAACGGAACAAAATAAATAAAATAAATACCTAACTATTACAAATTTGGCATTCAAGTGCCTTCAAATGACTTGCTCATTAAAAAGATGAAATAAAAGAAAAACGAAATAGGCAATTAAACATAAAATGAAAAGCGAATTAAAGCATGCATGTTCACATATAACACGTAAGGGCAAGTAGGAGAAATAAACTCAAAGAGATAGAGGTTACCTCCCTTGCAATGGTAATGAAATGAAGGAAATATTAGCTTCAAAACAATAAAAGGGTCAAGGCACCAATTAAATAGTGAAGTAAAACAAAATCACCAAATCCCTCCTAATTGCAACTTAAATGAAATCAAATAATGCATAGTTTCCAAGAAAGGGGCCCACCAAGGACCCAATTGCAAACATTAATCAAGCACTCAAACCCAATTAAAACGTTTTTAAGAACTTCAAGGGTCCAAGAGTAAAGAAAGGGTCAAGTAACGGTTGAAATTGCAATTACTTTAGGACCCAATTGCAAGAAATGAGAACATGATTGGGCCTTTATAGCATAGACAGAAGCTAAGGGGAGTAAAGTGCAATTCTCTTGGACATTTTTCATGCAAAAGCATGCAACCCACGTAGGAAAACCTGTTTCTGCAACATTTTCTATTGTGCTTCATCAACCGACCCAAACATTACCAACAAAACATCAACTTTTGAATCAAATGATCATAAGACACTCCCCCAATCATCAATCAAGCCAAATAATTCACTTTCATTGCAAGATCAAATCAGAAGAATCCGGATTGGTGACCGCTAACAACACAATGTGCGGTAAGAGTTTTATAACAGCAAAAACAAAAGTACAGCAAAAAATTTTCTCATTTCTCTGTGATTTTACAACTTCATTAGCTATTCAGGGAGCTCATATTAGATTCCAAAACCATCATAAAACATTAGCTTAGACATGCAAACCAAGGGGAGATGAGAAAACTGGCAAACCCGAATTCATTCCTACATTCCTTGCTGCAAAATTTCATTTTTAAACACATATTGCAGATCCAAACACGCAACTTTGATCCAAACTCTTTCAACCAAACATCCAACCTTTAAATTAAGCAACAAAGCTACTAACTAATCCCCTCACTTTGCAACACAAAACCTTAGATTCAAGCATAAGAAGTCGGACAAAAAGAGCATGCAAACCTTGACAGTTCCTACAACTTTCGAACACCCTGAGATTTCAGCAACTACATGCACGGCAAAATTTAACACACATGCAACAAACCAGAACCAAACCCAAGTTCTCACTAAGCCCCTGCCTTTGCCTCATTGCATACAAGACAACGAAAACCAGCATAGGGAAAGATTTCTATGTCAACTCCATGCAAGCTACGGAAAAATAAATTTTCTGCAATCTATTCATGCAAGGCTATGATAGAAGTTTCTGCAATACAACCTGCTGTCTTCTCCAGTTTACTATCCACCCGAACACATCCCCCATAAACAATCAGCTTTTAAAATAAACAACCATAAGACACACCTCCACTCATCAACCAAGCCAAATATTACACTTTTTGTTTGCAAGATCGAGTCAGAAAAATCTGGGTGGGTGATTGCTAGCAACACAAAGTGCAGCAGTGGTTTTCCATAACAGCAGAACGAAAATTGCAGCAAAAATCTTTAACTCTTGCTTTGAAATGCCAAACCAAACATGCAAGAAAACATGCAAAAGCTCGGACCTTGATACAAACAAGATACTAAGAACAAAAATAGTAAGAAAACAAGAACCACTAAACACTATCACAAGTAAACAGCAAGAAAGAAACACTGCCCGAAGTTTTATGTCATTTTCTGGGTTTGCTTATTCAAACACAAACATCAGCCAATAAATTCAAGCAAGAAGCCATGATACAACTCTATAGAAGACAGCCATGCCTGCCCCCCCCCAAAACCAAGTCCGAACAAAACCCAAATCTAGATCTATATATGCCAAAAAAAATCTGAATAAAGAACAATCAAAAGTTAGAAGCTTTTCTACAATTTCATTGCTACTTTCTGCAGCTTCCGTAGCTTAATATTCCCCAAAGGCTACACGAACAAAGTTCAGCAAAACAACATCCTATGCTCACGCACTAAAGAGACACAATGAAACGTAAAACAGGCTGTAAAGACAAACAGAAGTGGCGGACTGAAACAGGAACAAGGAACTGAAATGGCAAGATCAAAAAGAAAGGAAGAACCTGATCTGGAGAAAGCTTAAGTTTTTCAGCGTTCTTCATTCTTCTCAGCCTTTTCTCTCGGCCGAAGCTTGCTCAGTTGCCTCTTTGCTTCGTTTCTCCCACAAATCTTCGCTGCCCATGGCATTCTTCCTATCCCTTGCCAGACATGTTCAAGCTTCTGCTGTCAACCCCCCTCCTCTGATTCTCTCTCAAACTCCAGCCGCCAGGACCTCTCTTTTTTCCTCTCTCTGGTTTCTTTCTTCCCTAGCCCAAGCTGCGTTCTTTTTCTTCTAAAACCCTAGTCCCTCCTCTCTTAGCTGCCCACTCCTTGCTCTTTTCTCCAGAGTTTTCTGTTTCCCTCGCCTTTTCTCGACCGTCACCTCTCTAGCTCTCTCTATCTCTCGGCTCTCTCTCAATCAGCCGTCAAAAATCCTCATAAAACCCTCTTGTCGTTCCTCTCTATTTTTCTTTCCTTCCCCCCTGCTCTCAGCCGTCACCTCTCTGATTTCTGTTTTTTCTCTCAGCTGTCCATAAGCCTCCCCTCTGCCTTTTTCCTTTTATATCAGCTGCCCCTCCAAAAATCTCATCTCAATGGTTGATAAACGTCCTCAGTTCACCTCCTTTCTTTAGCCATCCGATCGGCCTTTCCCTTCACGCATGCTTTCTGTAAAAAATATGATACAAAGAAAGAGTTTTGATCTTATGTGGCTCACGGTGCATGAGCTCGCCACCCTTTTTTCAGTTTTTCATTTTGTTTTAATTAATAATAAACAAAAGAAAAATAACTAATTAAGAAAAAATAACCAGTTAAGAAAGATCGAATAAAATAAACGGAACTAGGCATAAAAAGATAAAAATGAAATGCTAATTTTCTTTCTCTTTTCCTTCTTTTCTTCCTCTCTTTTTTTTTTCAATTTAGTATGAAGACAAAAATAAAAAATAAAATAAAATAAAATAAAAATAAAAATAAAAACCCTAGAATTGAAACAAATAAACCTATTAAATTAATTAAACAAATAAAGTTAAAAAATAAAAAAATTTGGTGTCTACAGTTTGCCCCTCTTTGTCTGAGTTTTGGAAAAACTTAAAACAAAAAAGTAGACACCAAATACTTTCCTGCGTTATTCGGCTGCTAACTATTCGAGAGATGGACGCTGTAGAAATGGGGACTGACCCCTTTGACAAAATTTCAAAATGGGATTGACCCAGATAAGAAATTTAAAACGGGACTGACCCGAACCAGAAATTTAAAATGGGACTGACTCAAACGAGAAATTTAAAATCGGGTCTGACCCGAACAAGGAAATTAAAAAATCATGGGACTAACCTGAATAAACTTAAAATCATGGGACTGACCCGAATAAACTTAAAACCATGGGACTGACCCGAGTAAACTTAAAATCATGGGACTGACCCGAATAAAATTTAGAATCATGGGACTGACCTGAACAAAACTTCAAATCATGGGACTGACCCGAATAAAATTTAAAATCATGGGACTGACCCGAATAAAATGAAATGCACACTAGTGGGACTGACCCATATTTAGTGGCAATGAAAAACAAAATGCACACTCGTGGGACTGACTCATGTTTAGTGGCAATGAAAATGAAATGCTCTGACAATCGGTCAGTGGGATTAAACCTGAGCCTGCCGTGATGAAAATTGATTTGATTTTTTGATTTTTTTGATTTGATTTTTGATTTTTGATTTTTTTTGACTTTTGTTTTTTTTGTGGATTTGGGAGGATCTTCTCAAAATAATTTGCTCCAATTTCCACCAATTATTGTGCAGCCGATCATTTGATTTGCGTTACGGCATGGTTGCTCCTCCTTAAGGCCTCGATTCGCAAGATTCTGACTTACGCTTCTTCATCGATTTCAAGCCATGAATTCCTGCACAGGGGGCTTAAAAAAGTATAACATGCACTTAAATTCCATGAAAAGAGTAGCGGGATTGATTCAAAAGTGCGTTACTTGACTCTTGGGCGAAAACTTCAAATGTATTACAAAAATTTGCCCCAGTATGGGCTCATTTTACGAAATCTCATAAACAAAGATTTGCCCCAGTACGGGCCCATTTGATTGAAAAATTTTGTTTGGATGACTCTCCATCTATCAAAGTAAGAAACTGTGTTTCCTAACATATAATGCGAAGAAAAATCTAAGTGTCTTGCTTAAACTTATACAGAAAATTTCATGATGAATTTTTCAAAATAATACCAAATTACAAGTGATTCCTTCCTCACTTTAGCATTGATGCTCAGGGTAATGGGTTACCACGTCTTATTAGCTCATCTTTCAGAACCAATCAAGTGGGTATTTCTGATTTTGAGGTGGCTAAGGAAAATGAGAGGTCAGGATTTGTCCTATTCTTGTGCTCAAAATTGTATGTAACCCCTTCAATACCACATCGTAGTGAAAGCAAAGAGTTTGTCACCCTTATTTCTTAAGAAAACTTAGTCAACATATAAGCTTTATAGGCTTGCAACAAAATGGGTAGAAACGATAACTAAATCTGTGAAAACTGGTTATACCCTTATAATCACAAATGATTGATGGATTTCTTATGATCATAATCCTCACTTTGGGTTGTCATGAAGGATAAGTCAGCGATGGATTTTATGAGCTTGTAATCTGGCTTGAAAACGATAGTTAAAGAATAAAACTTTCAAGCACATTGCACCGAAGATCGCATTATTCCAAAATTACCCCTATTTTGAACTCAAAGATATCAGATTTGGTGACTTTCATCATCACTTAACGGGGACTTCACCATCAAATCTTTTTCATTCATTTTCATTTTTTCCTTTCCTTTTCTTTCCAAAGGTGCCCTGGCGGATTTTCAGATGATTGTCAACTTCATAGCTAATCAATTCAGAAATACATCTAAAAATTTCTTAGCATCCGTATAGAAGCATCACTTGCCAATTAGAAAATTTCTTGGCAGAGATATTGCAAAGAACAGAAGTCAAGACTTTCGGCTTTTATAATGGGGTCAGGTGGGGTGCTTAGAAAAGTTAAGGTTTAAAAGCGGATTTCAAAAATGGTTTGAAGAATCCAAGATCGCATTGTTGCGCCAACCCTATTTTAGGGCTAAATCAGAATTTGCCCCAATTTATGCTCAATTGAGGCTTTTTCTCTTTCATTTTCTTTGTTCTTTTGATTTTTCAGCCTTCTGCCATTCTTTTGAACTTTCATAAAATTTGCCCCAGTTTATTTTTGAACTGAGATTCTCTTTTCTTCTTTTGTCTTTTGACTCTGTTGCATTATCACTTTTCACTTCTTGAAACTTTTCCCTTTTCAACTCAAACTTGCCCGAGTGTGGGGTTTGCGATTCTCGGGGGTTGCCAAACGAAATAATTTATTCTGAAGGCTCAAAAAGGATAATTAGGGATAAAATGTCTGATTGGAAAAGAAGAGAGCCTGACTTTTACTCCGCTTCTTACAATAACTCTGAAAGAAAACTTTCATTAATGCGAAATTTCTTGCATGTATCTGAATTAACTAACTGAGGAAGACCCTTGTTCATCCATATCTGTGAAACATAGGCGATTCGTGCGGAAAAAACCCTTCCTTTTTCTTTTTCTCTTTCTCTCTTTTCTCTTTTTTTTTTTGAAACCCAGGTAGAATCAAATTTCTCCAATTTGTGATTCCCTCTTTTCTTTTAATTTTAGCATTTTTGCTTTTCTCCTTTTTGAAAAATTCTCTAATCTCCCTCCCCAATGTGGGGTGCGATCGTAAGTGCTTTTGAAAAGAACCACCAATTTTAGCTCAAATGAGGATTCAAGGGATAAATGGTGTTTAGGTTGTAGAAACGATGGCCAAAGTATCATTCTTACACCTCATGACAACCAAAGTAACGAAATACTCATTGAGAATCCATTCCCTTTTGAAAATTTTCCAATGTAGGGTAGTGATCATTAAGACTCTTATTTGAAACGAAATTATTCTTTTTAGAGGCTCAAATGGGAGAGCAAATGATAAAATCTGTATGGGTAGAGAAACGAACGCTTGAAGTATCATTCCAAATTTTCAAAACAAACAAGAATAATGCACATTTTGCTTTCACTCAGATGTGAATTGAATATAATTAGACAGTGGACATTTTCAAGCAAAGATTGCCCCAATTTGTAATTTATCAATCAATGTGACTGATTTTATTTTGAGGTTAAGTGAAGGAGAAAAGGTATCTCATGGGGCCTTTTGAGTGACCTCTTTGTAATTTTGAGCACTCTTATTGTACAGTTTGGATCACTAATCTTGTGAATGTCCAGGCAAAAAATTTCAACTTGGTCTTATTTTTTAAAATTCATCATGAAATCTCTAATGAGTAAGATACAAAATCAAATGTACATGAATATACACAAAACAGTAATTATCCAAAAACTTTACTGTGAAAAAGTTTAAAACAAAACTTCTCGTTCAATTATAATACAAATGAGAAGAAAAACTTCTAAAGAACTCCACATATATACACTTTTTGTCTCTCTTTCTTTTGGGACAAAAATGTATTAACAAGTCAAATATACAGAATTTTTCTTTGAAAAACAATTATGAAATCTCTCAGAGGCTTTAGCCTAGAGCCTTCAGATGGATCTTCCATGTTTTCATTGTAGGATCTGCCCAAAAATCAAATAATACTGGTAGTTCTCAAATTTTAGCAGACATAAAAAAATATTTTCACCTTATTAAAATATTTTTATGAATGCAGGGGAGGGGAGAAACAAAAGAAAAATACCCCGAGTTAGTAGGTAAAACTACAAAATCGGTATGCATGTCTTATGGGGGAGCCCTTTTATGCCAAGGGTAAGCCTAGCATGAAAATGCAATCCTCTAGGGTAGGCACTATACCATACCTGATTAATCCCGATCAACTGATTGAGTGAAAAAATGATTTGAAAACTTGGCCAATTGGAGTGAGAAGAGACATTTGTCTTAAAAATGATGACAAAGTCAGAATGGATTGCTTGTTTTGATCGACGCATGATGTGCAAAAGAGCCTGCTCTTGAAAGGGTTGCAATGTTTCGACCAATTTATTTAGTGAACCTTAGACTTAAACCCTAAAAGGGAATAAGCGGGTCAAATGGATACGAAGAAATTGATGATTTATTCAAAATTGATTAGATTACCTTAAAAAGGGTAAAATGGTCAAACGCATTGAATGAAATTTGATTATTTATTAAAAAATCGACTAGATCACCCTAAAAAGAGTAAATTGGTCAAATGAATTGAATGAAATTAATAATTTATTCAAAAATCGACCAAATCACCCAAAAAGGGTAAATTAGTCAAATGAATTGATTGAAATTGATGATTTATTCAAAAATCGACCAAATCACCCTAAAAAGGGTAAATTGGTCAAATGAATTGAATGAAAATAATAGTTTTTTCAAAAATCGACCAAATCACCCAAAAAGGGTAAATTAGTCAAATGAATTGATTGAAATTGATGATTTATTCAAAAATCGACCAAATCACCCTAAAAAGGGTAAATTGGGTCAAATGAATTGAATGAAATTAATAGTTTATTCAAAAATCGACCAAATCACCCAAAAAGGGTACATTGGTCAAATGGATTGAATAAAATTGATGGTTTATTCAAAAATGGGTTGAATTGACCTAAGAATGGGAAAACTAATCAAATGAATTAAATGAAATTGGTGGTGTATTAAAATCGACTAGATTGCCCTAAAAATGGACAAATTGATAAAATGGACTAGATGATATTGATGAATAAAATGGTCCAATGGAGGGAATTGAATTGACAGCTTATTTGAAAATCAATCTATCCACCGGAAGCTTCAAAAATTTATTGCGATGCATTAGTCTATGAGCCTTCTAAAATCAAATTTTGGCCTCAATTTATTTATCGTCTCAATAGTGAGGAATTACTTGTGAATTTCTTCAAATTAATGTCCTTCAAGCAAGGGATTTTTACCAATTTTGATAAAATGGCCAAAAGGTGATTATTAGACGCTCATATTCCAAAGATCGCTCTTGAAAATGATCGGATCCTATCTTACCTCGTGCACTACCCCTTCGGATGGTTCAAAATATAAACGTGCAAGTCTCATTGGATTATATATCCGAGACACAGGGCGGTTTATTCCTAGCACGGGATCCCCTAAATGGCATTCCCTTCTAGGGTTTATGCATGATGCCATTTATTAAAGCAATAAAACATGCAATTTAAATGGAAACGTGACCTAAGGAGCCCTTTATATGCCAGGATAGGTCTAAAATGATATGCCATTAATTTACGAATGAAATATACCAAAATTTCTAAACGTGCAATAGCCTATCTATAAGGGTAGGTCCTAAAAGAGAATCATGCCAGACCTCTTATTTCCTAATGTTTGTGAATGCAAAAGACAAGAGACAAGGAAACGTCAGTTCAACACATAATCACATAACACATTGGATAATTAGATGATATAAAAAGCAACAAAAATAAATAAGGAAAGAGGGGTAGGATCCCTCCCCTCGTGCCTAGTGTCCTTAATAGGGTAAGGTCGACTCTACCCTAGGCAATTCTAATATGGATGCATGAGGTTTGGCTCACTAATGCATCTAGACTCAATAAGGCTTCGGCTCCCAAGCCTTCAGACCTAAAGGCAAAGGGTCATCGCTCCCAAGGCCTTCGATCGGTGGCTCGAGTGATCCCTTAGGTAGCGCTATGGGCGCAGAGCACACCATCCGCCTACTCAAAGCAATCGATTCTAATCCTACAAGGAGATGTGGGAAACACCCACGAAAAAAGAGAAAAAAATAGGGTGACTAAAACTACGTATGCACGTATGAAGTGCTTCGTTTGGAGGGGAGGGATCGAGAATCAACGCGAGGCTCTAGGGTAAAATTTCCCCCACCCAAATGCAATGCAAAGTGCAGGATCACATAAATAAACCATCCATCCATCCAAACAATCGTACGCAAATGTGTGAGGTAGTGAGTTGATACGCGCGAAATGCAAAAAAATCCTAAAAAGGAAAAATGCAACCCTAAACATCCAAATGTGATATAGGAAAAGGTTAAAAGCAGAAAAAAAATGACTAAATCAAATTTGCTCGGACTCTCAAAGTCTCCAGTGGAGTCGCCAGCTGTCGCGGCCCATTTTTTTATAAAAATAAAAGAAATGGTTTTAAAAAGTGAATTTTTGATTTGAAAAAGAAAATGAACAATATGGGTCTAAATGGGACATGAAAATGCGACGATTTGACCCAAAATATAGTTTAAAAAGGGTTTATTGAATGAAAAATAGAGTCGCCACTTGGTATAGAGTTAAGGTGTACCAAATCACTTAAAATGAGTTTTCAAAGGAAAAAGTGGAAAAAACCCTTTTTAAACGACTCCTAGTCTACGTAAATAAAAAAAAAAGGTTTGGGAGTCACATTTGACGAAGGGGAAGGCAAGGATGAAATCCAAGGCACCCCTTCGACCTAGCCAAGGCTAGTTGCGTGATTTAGTAAAAAATTTTCTTGTTTTAACCAAAGAATTTATCACATTTGGAATGTACTATATGAATGCGAACCCTAGACCTAAGAGGGTATCGAAGGGTCAAAATGTATCTTCAAAGCTTATATGGTACCAATTACCTTAATTGTGACGCCCAATAAAGACTCTTCGAAGAAGTCACGAATAATGCAAGTCATGAGACTCAAAAGAAAGAAAAAGTAAAGAAAATAATAATATGCAAATGTGTATGACCTAAAGGAATGCATCATAATGGGTGCGGGGGACTTATACTCATGATTTTCAATGTTCCTTTTAATAGAGGGAATACAAGCGTGCTAAAGGTAGAGAAGCCAAACTCGTCTATATCCCATATCCAAGGGGTTTCCCTAGTCTAATCAGGCAAAATGCACTAATCTACCCCCTAATTTCCTAAATGAGATGCAAATCTGAATGTTACATACATAGGGGGTAAGGGGATATTTTATTAGGGGAAATATTATGTGAAAATGATAAAGGTCTTAAAAAATGAAGAAATATGCATGAAGTGTAATGTAATCACACAAACATGATCTAGCGAGAGAGGTCCCTAAGGGTCTAGCATTGGACTAACCCATGTCGATGGATCCTCACTAGCATTGGACTAGTGGAAATCGGAACATAAAGGGCCATAACTAGCATTGGACTAGTGTGGATTCGGGAAAGGGGGCCACAACTAGCGTTGGACTAGTGTGGTGACGTCACACATTCATTACAAATCAAATAAATCATGTAAATGCTAATAAAGCAAAATAAACACATAAATCACATGTAGCACATAACACATAAGTATGGTATCTAGATGCAAGGCCCTAAGAAAGCAAGTAACACGTAGCACGTAAGCATGCAAATCACACAGGGCAAATAAAGCAAAGAAAGCCCTATCTATTACATTAGGGGAGCCCTACTACAATCTAAAAAGGGGAAACGGAACAAAATAAATAAAATAAATACCTAACTATTACAAATTTGGCATTCAAGTGCCTTCAAATGACTTGCTCATTAAAAAGATGAAATAAAAGAAAAACGAAATAGGCAATTAAACATAAAATGAAAAGCGAATTAAAGCATGCATGTTCACATATAACACGTAAGGGCACGTAGGAGAAATAAACTCAAAGAGATAGAGGTTACCTCCCTTGCAATGGTAATGAAATGAAGGAAATATTAGCTTCAAAACAATAAAAGGGTCAAGGCACCAATTAAATAGTGAAGTAAAACAAAATCACCAAATCCCTCCTAATTGCAACTTAAATGAAATCAAATAATGCATAGTTTCCAAGAAAATGACCCACCAAGGACCCAATTGCAAACATTAATCAAGCACTCAAACCCAATTAAAACGTTTTAAGAACTTCAAGGGTCCAAGAGTAAAGAAAGGGTCAAGTAACGGTTGAAATTGCAATTACTTTAGGACCCAATTGCAAGAAATGAGAACATGATTGGGCCTTTATAGCATAGACAGAAGCTAAGGGGAGTAAAGTGCAATTCTCTTGGACATTTTTCATGCAAAAGCATGCAACCCACGTAGGAAAACCTGTTTCTGCAACATTTTCTATTGTGCTTCATCAACCGACCCAAACATTACCAACAAAACATCAACTTTTGAATCAAACGATCATAAGACACTCCCCCAATCATCAATCAAGCCAAATAATTCACTTTCATTGCAAGATCAAATCAGAAGAATCCGGATTGGTGACCGCTAACAACACAATGTGCGGTAAGAGTTTTATAACAGCAAAAACAAAAGTACAGCAAAAAATTTTCTCATTTCTCTGTGATTTTACAACTTCATTAGCTATTCAGGGAGCTCATATTAGATTCCAAAACCATCATAAAACATTAGCTTAGACATGCAAACCAAGGGGAGATGAGAAAACTGGCAAACCCGAATTCATTCCTACATTCCTTGCTGCAAAATTTCATTTTTAAACACATATTGCAGATCCAAACACGCAACTTTGATCCAAACTCTTTCAACCAAACATCCAACCTTTAAATTAAGCAACAAAGCCACTAACTAATCCCCTCACTTTGCAACACAAAACCTTAGATTCAAGCATAAGAAGTCGGACAAAAAGAGCATGCAAACCTTGACAGTTCCTACAACTTTCGAACACCTTGAGATTTCAGCAACTACATGCACGGCAAAATTTAACACACATGCAACAAACCAGAACCAAACCCAAGTTCTCACTAAGCCCCTGCCTTTGCCTTATTGCATACAAGACAACGAAAACCAGCATAGGGAAAGATTTCTATGTCAACTCCATGCAACCTACGGAAAAATAAATTTTCTGCAATCTATTCATGCAAGGCTACGATGGAAGTTTCTGCAATACAACCTGCTGTCTTCTCCAGTTTACTATCCACCCGAACACATCCCCCATAAACAATCAGCTTTTAAAATAAACAACCATAAGACACACCTCCACTCATCAACCAAGCCAAATATTACACTTTTTGTTTGCAAGATCGAGTCAGAAAAATCTGGGTTGGTGATTGCTAGCAACACAAAGTGCAGAAGTGGTTTTCCATAACAGTAGAACTAAAATTGCAGCAAAAACCTTTAACTCTTGCTTTGAAATGCCAAACCAAACGTTCAAGAAAACATGCAAAAGCTCGGACCTTGACACAAACAAGATACTAAGAACAAAAATAGTAAAAAAACAAGAACCACTAAACACTATCACAAGTAAATAGCAAGAAAGAAACACTGCCCGAAGTTTTATGTCATTTTCTGGGTTTGCTTATTCAAACACAAACATCAGCCAATAAATTCAAGCAAGAAGCCATGATACAACTCTATAGAAGACAGCCATGCCTGCCCCCTCCCCCCAAAACCAAGTCCGAACAAAACCCAAATCTAGATCTATATATGCCAAAAAAAATCTGAATAAAGAACAATCAAAAGTTAGAAGCTTTTCTACAATTTCATTGCTACTTTCTGCAGCTTCCGTAGCTTAACATTCCCCAAAGGCTACACGAACAAAGTTTAGCAAAACAACATCCTATGCTCACGCACTAAAGAGACACAATGAAACGTAAAACAGGCTGTAAAGACAAACAGAAGTGGCGGACTGAAACAGGAACAAGGAACTGAAATGGCAAGATCAAAAAGAAAGGAAGAACCAGATCTGGAGAAAGCTTAAGTTTTTCAGCGTTCTTCTTTCTTCTCAGCCTTTTCTCTCGGCCGAAGCTTGCTCAGTTGCCTCTTTGCTTCGTTTCTCCCACAAATCTTCGCTGCCCATGGTATTCTTCCTATCCCTTGCCAGACATGTTCAAGCTTCTGCCGTCAACCCCCCTCCTCTGATTCTCTCTCAAACTCCAGCCGCCAGGACCTCTCTTTTTTCCTCCCTCCGGTATCTTTCTTCCCTAGCCCAAGCTGCGTTCTTTTTCTTCTAAAACCGTAGTCCCTCCTCTCTCAGCTGCCCACTCCTTGCTCTTTTCTCCAGAGTTTTCTGTTTCCCTCGCCTTTTCTCGACCGTCACCTCTCTAGCTCTCTCTATCTCTCGGCTCTCTCTCAATCAGCCGTCAAAAACCCTCATAAAACCCTCTTGTCGTTCCTCTCTATTTTTCTTTCCTTCCCCCCTGCTCTCAGCCGTCACCTCTCTGATTTCTGTTTTTTCTCTCAGCCGTCCATAAGCCTCCCCTCTGCCTTTTTCCTTTTATATCAGCTGCCCCTCCAAAAATCTCATCTCAATTGTTGATAAACGTCCTCAGTTCACCTCCTTTCTTTAGCCATCCGATCGGCCTTTCCCTTCACGCATGCTTTCTGTAAAAAATATGATACAAAGAAAGAGTTTTGATCTTATGTGACTCACGGTGCATGAGCTCGCCACCCTTTTTTCAGTTTTTCAATTTGTTTTAATTAATAATAAACAAAAGAAAAATAACTAATTAAGAAAAAATAATCAATTAAGAAAGATCGAATAAAATAAACGGAACTAGGCATAAAAAGATAAAAATGAAATGCTAATTTTCTTTCTCTTTTCCTTCTTTTCTTCCTCTTTTTTTTTTCAATTTAGTATGAAGACAAAAATAAAAAATAAAATAAAATAAAATAAAAATAAAAACAAAAACCCTAGAATTGAAACAAATAAACCTATTAAATTAATTAAACAAATAAAGTTAAAAAATAAAAAATTTGGTGTCTACAGTTTGCCCCTCTTTGTTTGAGTTTTGGAAAAACTTGAGACAAAAAAGTAGACAACAAATACTTTCCTGCGTTATTCGGCTGCTAACTATTCGAGCGATGGACGCTGTAGAAATGGGAACTGACCCCTTTGACAAAATTTCAACATGGGATTGATCCAGATAAGAAATTTAAAACGGGACTGACCCGAATCAGAAATTTAAAATGAGACTGATCCAAACGAGAAATTTAAAATCGGGTCTGACCCGAACGAGGAAATTAAAAAATCATGGGACTAACCTGAATAAATTTAAAATCATGGGACTGACCCGAATAAACTTAAAATCATGGGACTGACCCGAATAAAACTTAAAATCATGGGACTGACCCGAATAAACTTAAAAAATAGTGGCACTGACCCGAAAAAAACTTAAAATCATGGGACTGACCCGAGTAAACTTAAAATCATGGGACTGACCCGAATAAAATTTAGAATCATGGGACTGACCCGAATAAAATGAAATGCACACTAGTGGGACTGACCCGAATAAAATGAAATGCACACTAGTGGGACTGACCCATATTTAGTGGCAATGAAAAACAAAATGCGTACTAGTGGGACTGACCCATGTTTAGTGGCAATGAAAATCAAATGCTCTGACAATCGGTCAGTGGGATTAAACCCGAGCCTGCCGTGATGAAAATTGATTTGATTTTTGATTTTTTTGATTTGATTTTTGATTTTTGATTTTTTTTTTGACTTTTGTTTTCTTTTGGATTTGGGAGGATCTTCTCAAAATAATTTGCTCCAATTTCCACCAATTATTGTGCAGCCGATCATTTGATTTGCGTTACGGCATGGTTGCTCCTCCTTAAGGCCTCGATTCGCAAGATTCTGACTTACCCTTCTTCATCGATTTCAAGCCATGAATTCCTGCACAGGGGGGCTTAACAAAGTATGACATGCACTTAAATTCCATGAAAAGAGCAGCGGGATTGATTCAAAAGTGCGTTACTTGACTCTTGGGCGAAAACTTCAAATGTATTACAAAAATTTGCCCCAGTATGGGCTCATTTTACGAAATCTCATAAACAAAGATTTGCCCCAGTACGGGCCCATTTGATTGAAAAATTTTGTTTGGATGACTCTCCATCTATCAAAGTAAGAAACTGTGTTTCCTAACATATAATGCGAAGAAAAATCTAAGTGTCTTGCTTAAACTTATACAGAAATTTTCATGATGAATTTCTCAAAATAATACCAAATTACAAGTGATTCCTTCCTCACTTTAGCATTGATGCTCAGGGTAATGGGTTACCACGTCTTATTAGCTCATCTTTCAGAACCAATCAAGTGGGTATTTCTGATTTTGAGGTGGCTAAGGAAAATGAGAGGTCAGGATTTGTCCTATTCTTGTGCTCAAAATTGTATGTAACCCCTTCAATACCACATCGTAGTGAAAGCAAAGAGTTTGTCACCCTTATTTCTTAAGAAAACTTAGTCAACATATAAGCTTTATAGGCTTCCAACAAAATGGGTAGAAACGATAACTAAATCTGTGAAAACTGGTTATACTCTTATAATCACAAATGATTGATGGACTTCTTATGATCATATTCCTCACTTTGGGTTGTCATGAAGGATAAGTCAGCGATGGACTTTATGAGCTTGTAATGTGGCTTAAAAACGATAGTTAAAGAATAAAATTTTCAAGGACATTGCACCGAAGATCGCATTATTCCAAAATTGCCCCTATTTTGAACTCAAAGATATCAGATTTGGTGACTTTCATCATCACTTAACGGGGACTTCACCATCAAATCTTTTTCATTCATTTTCATTTTTTTCCTTTCCTTTTCTTTCCAAAGGTGCCCTGGCGGATTTTCAGATGATTGTGAACTTCATAACTAATCAATTCAGAAATACATCTAAAAATTTCTTGGCATCAGTATAGAAGCATCACTTACCAATTAGAAAATTTCTTGGCAGAGATATTGCAAAGAACAGAAGTCAAGACTTTCGGCTTTTGTAATTGGGTCAGGTGGGGTGGTTAGAAAAGTTAAGGTTTGAAAGCGGATTTCAAAAACGGTTTGAAGAATCCAAGATCGCATTGTTGCGCCAACCCTATTTTAGGGCTAAATCAGAATTTGCCCCAGTTTATGCTCAATTGAGGCTTTTTCTCTTTCATTTTCTTTCTTCTTTTGATTTTTCAGCCTTCTGCCATTCTTTTGAACTTTCATAAAATTTGCCCCAGTTTATTTTTGAACTGAGGTTCTCTTTTCTTCTTTTGTCTTTTGATTTTGTTGCATTATCACTTTTCACTTCTTGAAACTTTTCCTTTTTCAACTCAAACTTGCCCTAGTGTGGGGTTTGCGATTCTCGGGGGTTGCCAAACGAAATAATTTATTCTGAAGGCTCAAAAATGATAACTAGGGATAAAATGTCTGATTGGAAAAGAAGAGAGCCTGACTTTTACTCCGCTTCTTACAATAACTCTGAAAGGAAACTTTCATTAATGCGAAATTTCTTGCATGTATCTGAATTAACTGACGGAGGAAGACCCTTGTTCATCCATATCTGTGAAACATAGGCAATTCGTGCGGAAAAAACCCTTCCTTTTTCTTTTTCTCTTTCTCTCTTTTCTCTTTTTTTTTTTAAACCCAGTTAGAATCAAATTTCTCCAATTTGTGATTCCCTATTTTCTTTTAATTTTAGCATTTTTGCTTTTCTCCTTTTTGAAAAATTCTCTAATATCCCTCCCCAATGTGGGGTGCGATCGTAAGTGCTTTTGAAAAGAACCACCAATTTTAGCTCAAATGAGGATTCAAGGGATAAATGGTGTTTAGGTTGTAGAAACGATGGCCAAAGTATCATTCTTACACCTCATGACAACCAAAGTAATGAAATGCTCATTGAGAATCCATTCCCTTTTGAAAATTTTCCAATGTAGGGTAGTGATCATTAAGGCTCTTATTTGAAACGAAATTATTCTTTTTAGAGGCTCAAATGGGAGAGCAAATGATAAAATTTGTATGGGTAGAGAAACGAACGCTCGAAGTATCATTCCAAATTTTCAAAACAAACAAGAATAATGCACATTTTGCTTTCACTCAAATGTGAATTGAATATAATTAGACACAGTGGACATTTTCAAGTAAAGATTGCCCCAATTTGCAATTTATCAATCAATGTGACTGATTTTATTTTGAGGTTAAGTGAAGGAGAAAAAGTATCTCATGGGGCCTTTTGAGTGACCTCTTTGTAATTTTGAGCACTCTTATTGTACAGTTTGGATCACTAATCTTGTGAATGTCCAGGCAAAAAATCTCAACTTGGTCTTATTTCTTAAAATTCATCATGAAATCTCTAATGAGTAAGATACAAAATCAAATGTACATGAATATACACAAAACAATAATTATCCAAAAACTTTACTGTGAAAAAGTTTAAAACAAAACTTCTCGTTCAATTATAATACAAATGAGAAGAAAAACTTCTAAAGAGCTCCACATATATACACTTTTTGTCTCTCTTTCTTTTGGAACAAAAATGTATTAACAAGTCAAATATACAGAATTTTTCTTTGAAAAACAATTATGAAATCTCTCAGAGGCTTTAGCATAGAGCCTTCAGATGGATCTTCCATGTTTTCATTGTAGGATCTGCCCAAAAATCAAATAATACTGGTAGTTCTCAAATTTTAGCAGACATAAAAAAATATTTTCACCTTATTAAAATATTTTTATGAATGCAGGGGAGGGGAGAAACAAAAGAAAAATACCCCGAGTTAGTAGGTAAAACTACAAAATCAGTATGCATGTCTTATGGGGGAGCCCTTTTATGCCAAGGGTAAGGCTAGCATGAAAATGCAATCCTCTAAGGTAGGCACTATACCATACCTGATTAATCCCGATCAACTGATTGAGTGAAAAAATAATTTGAAAACTTAGCCAATTGGAGTGAGAAGAGACATTTGTCTTAAAAATGAGGACAAAGTCCGAATGGATTGCTTGTTTTGATCGACGCATGATGTGCAAAAGAGCCTGCTCTTGAAAGGGTTGCAATGTTTTTACCAATTTATTCAGTGAACCTTAGACTTAAACCCTAAAAGGGAATAAGCGGGTCAAATGGATAGGATGAAATTGATGATTTATTCAAAATTGAGTAGATTACCTTAAAAAGGGTAAAATGATCAAATGCATTGAATGAAATTTGATTATTTATTAAAAAATTGACTAGATCACCCTAAAAAGGGTAAATTGGTCAAATGAATTGAATGAAATTAATAATTTATTCAAAAATCGACCAAATCACCCAAAAAGGGTAAATTAGTCAAATGAATTGATTGAAATTGATGATTTATTCAAAAATCGACCAAATCACCCTAAAAAGGGTAAATTGGTCAAATGAATTGAATGAAATTAATAGTTTTTTCAAAAATCGACCAAATCACCCAAAAAGGGTAAATTAGTCAAATGAATTGATTGAAATTGATGATTTATTCAAAAATCGACCAAATCACCCTAAAAAGGGTAAATTGGGTCAAATGAATTGAATGAAATTAATAGTTTATTCAAAAATCGACCAAATCACCCAAAAAGGGTACATTGGTCAAATGGATTGAATAAAATTGATGGTTTATTCAAAAATGGGTTGAATTGACCTAAGAATGGGAAAACTAATCAAATGAATTAAATGAAATTGGTGGTGTATTAAAATCGACTAGATTGCCCTAAAAATGGACAAATTGATAAAATGGACTAGATGATATTGATGAATAAAATGGTCCAATGGAGGGAATTGAATTGACAGCTTATTTGAAAATCAATCTATCCACCGGAAGCTTCAAAAATTTATTGCGATGCATTAGTCTATGAGCCTTCTAAAATCAAATTTTGGCCTCAATTTATTTATCGTCTCAATAGTGAGGAATTACTTGTGAATTTCTTCAAATTAATGTCCTTCAAGCAAGGGATTTTTACCAATTTTGATAAAATGGCCAAAAGGTGATTATTAGACGCTCATATTCCAAAGATCGCTCTTGAAAATGATCGGATCCTATCTTACCTCGTGCACTACCCCTTCGGATGGTTCAAAATATAAACGTGCAAGTCTCATTGGATTATATATCCGAGACACAGGGCGGTTTATTCCTAGCACGGGATCCCCTAAATGGCATTCCCTTCTAGGGTTTATGCATGATGCCATTTATTAAAGCAATAAAACATGCAATTTAAATGGAAACGTGACCTAAGGAGCCCTTTATATGCCAGGATAGGTCTAAAATGATATGCCATTAATTTACGAATGAAATATACCAAAATTTCTAAACGTGCAATAGCCTATCTATAAGGGTAGGTCCTAAAAGAGAATCATGCCAGACCTCTTATTTCCTAATGTTTGTGAATGCAAAAGACAAGAGACAAGGAAACGTCAGTTCAACACATAATCACATAACACATTGGATAATTAGATGATATAAAAAGCAACAAAAATAAATAAGGAAAGAGGGGTAGGATCCCTCCCCTCGTGCCTAGTGTCCTTAATAGGGTAAGGTCGACTCTACCCTAGGCAATTCTAATATGGATGCATGAGGTTTGGCTCACTAATGCATCTAGACTCAATAAGGCTTCGGCTCCCAAGCCTTCAGACCTAAAGGCAAAGGGTCATCGCTCCCAAGGCCTTCGATCGGTGGCTCGAGTGATCCCTTAGGTAGCGCTATGGGCGCAGAGCACACCATCCGCCTACTCAAAGCAATCGATTCTAATCCTACAAGGAGATGTGGGAAACACCCACGAAAAAAGAGAAAAAAATAGGGTGACTAAAACTACGTATGCACGTATGAAGTGCTTCGTTTGGAGGGGAGGGATCGAGAATCAACGCGAGGCTCTAGGGTAAAATTTCCCCCACCCAAATGCAATGCAAAGTGCAGGATCACATAAATAAACCATCCATCCATCCAAACAATCGTACGCAAATGTGTGAGGTAGTGAGTTGATACGCGCGAAATGCAAAAAAATCCTAAAAAGGAAAAATGCAACCCTAAACATCCAAATGTGATATAGGAAAAGGTTAAAAGCAGAAAAAAAATGACTAAATCAAATTTGCTCGGACTCTCAAAGTCTCCAGTGGAGTCGCCAGCTGTCGCGGCCCATTTTTTTATAAAAATAAAAGAAATGGTTTTAAAAAGTGAATTTTTGATTTGAAAAAGAAAATGAACAATATGGGTCTAAATGGGACATGAAAATGCGACGATTTGACCCAAAATATAGTTTAAAAAGGGTTTATTGAATGAAAAATAGAGTCGCCACTTGGTATAGAGTTAAGGTGTACCAAATCACTTAAAATGAGTTTTCAAAGGAAAAAGTGGAAAAAACCCTTTTTAAACGACTCCTAGTCTACGTAAATAAAAAAAAAAGGTTTGGGAGTCACATTTGACGAAGGGGAAGGCAAGGATGAAATCCAAGGCACCCCTTCGACCTAGCCAAGGCTAGTTGCGTGATTTAGTAAAAAATTTTCTTGTTTTAACCAAAGAATTTATCACATTTGGAATGTACTATATGAATGCGAACCCTAGACCTAAGAGGGTATCGAAGGGTCAAAATGTATCTTCAAAGCTTATATGGTACCAATTACCTTAATTGTGACGCCCAATAAAGACTCTTCGAAGAAGTCACGAATAATGCAAGTCATGAGACTCAAAAGAAAGAAAAAGTAAAGAAAATAATAATATGCAAATGTGTATGACCTAAAGGAATGCATCATAATGGGTGCGGGGGACTTATACTCATGATTTTCAATGTTCCTTTTAATAGAGGGAATACAAGCGTGCTAAAGGTAGAGAAGCCAAACTCGTCTATATCCCATATCCAAGGGGTTTCCCTAGTCTAATCAGGCAAAATGCACTAATCTACCCCCTAATTTCCTAAATGAGATGCAAATCTGAATGTTACATACATAGGGGGTAAGGGGATATTTTATTAGGGGAAATATTATGTGAAAATGATAAAGGTCTTAAAAAATGAAGAAATATGCATGAAGTGTAATGTAATCACACAAACATGATCTAGCGAGAGAGGTCCCTAAGGGTCTAGCATTGGACTAACCCATGTCGATGGATCCTCACTAGCATTGGACTAGTGGAAATCGGAACATAAAGAGCCATAACTAGCATTGGACTAGTGTGGATTCGGGAAAGGGGGCCACAACTAGCGTTGGACTAGTGTGGTGACGTCACACATTCATTACAAATCAAATAAATCATGTAAATGCTAATAAAGCAAAATAAACACATAAATCACATGTAGCACATAACACATAAGTATGGTATCTAGATGCAAGGCCCTAAGAAAGCAAGTAACACGTAGCACGTAAGCATGCAAATCACACAGGGCAAATAAAGCAAAGAAAGCCCTATCTATTACATTAGGGGAGCCCTACTACAATCTAAAAAGGGGAAACGGAACAAAATAAATAAAATAAATACCTAACTATTACAAATTTGGCATTCAAGTGCCTTCAAATGACTTGCTCATTAAAAAGATGAAATAAAAGAAAAACGAAATAGGCAATTAAACATAAAATGAAAAGCGAATTAAAGCATGCATGTTCACATATAACACGTAAGGGCACGTAGGAGAAATAAACTCAAAGAGATAGAGGTTACCTCCCTTGCAATGGTAATGAAATGAAGGAAATATTAGCTTCAAAACAATAAAAGGGTCAAGGCACCAATTAAATAGTGAAGTAAAACAAAATCACCAAATCCCTCCTAATTGCAACTTAAATGAAATCAAATAATGCATAGTTTCCAAGAAAATGACCCACCAAGGACCCAATTGCAAACATTAATCAAGCACTCAAACCCAATTAAAACGTTTTAAGAACTTCAAGGGTCCAAGAGTAAAGAAAGGGTCAAGTAACGGTTGAAATTGCAATTACTTTAGGACCCAATTGCAAGAAATGAGAACATGATTGGGCCTTTATAGCATAGACAGAAGCTAAGGGGAGTAAAGTGCAATTCTCTTGGACATTTTTCATGCAAAAGCATGCAACCCACGTAGGAAAACCTGTTTCTGCAACATTTTCTATTGTGCTTCATCAACCGACCCAAACATTACCAACAAAACATCAACTTTTGAATCAAACGATCATAAGACACTCCCCCAATCATCAATCAAGCCAAATAATTCACTTTCATTGCAAGATCAAATCAGAAGAATCCGGATTGGTGACCGCTAACAACACAATGTGCGGTAAGAGTTTTATAACAGCAAAAACAAAAGTACAGCAAAAAATTTTCTCATTTCTCTGTGATTTTACAACTTCATTAGCTATTCAGGGAGCTCATATTAGATTCCAAAACCATCATAAAACATTAGCTTAGACATGCAAACCAAGGGGAGATGAGAAAACTGGCAAACCCGAATTCATTCCTACATTCCTTGCTGCAAAATTTCATTTTTAAACACATATTGCAGATCCAAACACGCAACTTTGATCCAAACTCTTTCAACCAAACATCCAACCTTTAAATTAAGCAACAAAGCCACTAACTAATCCCCTCACTTTGCAACACAAAACCTTAGATTCAAGCATAAGAAGTCGGACAAAAAGAGCATGCAAACCTTGACAGTTCCTACAACTTTCGAACACCTTGAGATTTCAGCAACTACATGCACGGCAAAATTTAACACACATGCAACAAACCAGAACCAAACCCAAGTTCTCACTAAGCCCCTGCCTTTGCCTTATTGCATACAAGACAACGAAAACCAGCATAGGGAAAGATTTCTATGTCAACTCCATGCAACCTACGGAAAAATAAATTTTCTGCAATCTATTCATGCAAGGCTACGATGGAAGTTTCTGCAATACAACCTGCTGTCTTCTCCAGTTTACTATCCACCCGAACACATCCCCCATAAACAATCAGCTTTTAAAATAAACAACCATAAGACACACCTCCACTCATCAACCAAGCCAAATATTACACTTTTTGTTTGCAAGATCGAGTCAGAAAAATCTGGGTTGGTGATTGCTAGCAACACAAAGTGCAGAAGTGGTTTTCCATAACAGTAGAACTAAAATTGCAGCAAAAACCTTTAACTCTTGCTTTGAAATGCCAAACCAAACGTTCAAGAAAACATGCAAAAGCTCGGACCTTGACACAAACAAGATACTAAGAACAAAAATAGTAAAAAAACAAGAACCACTAAACACTATCACAAGTAAATAGCAAGAAAGAAACACTGCCCGAAGTTTTATGTCATTTTCTGGGTTTGCTTATTCAAACACAAACATCAGCCAATAAATTCAAGCAAGAAGCCATGATACAACTCTATAGAAGACAGCCATGCCTGCCCCCTCCCCCCAAAACCAAGTCCGAACAAAACCCAAATCTAGATCTATATATGCCAAAAAAAATCTGAATAAAGAACAATCAAAAGTTAGAAGCTTTTCTACAATTTCATTGCTACTTTCTGCAGCTTCCGTAGCTTAACATTCCCCAAAGGCTACACGAACAAAGTTTAGCAAAACAACATCCTATGCTCACGCACTAAAGAGACACAATGAAACGTAAAACAGGCTGTAAAGACAAACAGAAGTGGCGGACTGAAACAGGAACAAGGAACTGAAATGGCAAGATCAAAAAGAAAGGAAGAACCTGATCTGGAGAAAGCTTAAGTTTTTCAGCGTTCTTCTTTCTTCTCAGCCTTTTCTCTCGGCCGAAGCTTGCTCAGTTGCCTCTTTGCTTCGTTTCTCCCACAAATCTTCGCTGCCCATGGTATTCTTCCTATCCCTTGCCAGACATGTTCAAGCTTCTGCCGTCAACCCCCCTCCTCTGATTCTCTCTCAAACTCCAGCCGCCAGGACCTCTCTTTTTTCCTCCCTCCGGTATCTTTCTTCCCTAGCCCAAGCTGCGTTCTTTTTCTTCTAAAACCGTAGTCCCTCCTCTCTCAGCTGCCCACTCCTTGCTCTTTTCTCCAGAGTTTTCTGTTTCCCTCGCCTTTTCTCGACCGTCACCTCTCTAGCTCTCTCTATCTCTCGGCTCTCTCTCAATCAGCCGTCAAAAACCCTCATAAAACCCTCTTGTCGTTCCTCTCTATTTTTCTTTCCTTCCCCCCTGCTCTCAGCCGTCACCTCTCTGATTTCTGTTTTTTCTCTCAGCCGTCCATAAGCCTCCCCTCTGCCTTTTTCCTTTTATATCAGCTGCCCCTCCAAAAATCTCATCTCAATTGTTGATAAACGTCCTCAGTTCACCTCCTTTCTTTAGCCATCCGATCGGCCTTTCCCTTCACGCATGCTTTCTGTAAAAAATATGATACAAAGAAAGAGTTTTGATCTTATGTGACTCACGGTGCATGAGCTCGCCACCCTTTTTTCAGTTTTTCAATTTGTTTTAATTAATAATAAACAAAAGAAAAATAACTAATTAAGAAAAAATAACCAATTAAGAAAGATCGAATAAAATAAACGGAACTAGGCATAAAAAGATAAAAATGAAATGCTAATTTTCTTTCTCTTTTCCTTCTTTTCTTCCTCTTTTTTTTTTCAATTTAGTATGAAGACAAAAATAAAAAATAAAATAAAATAAAATAAAAATAAAAACAAAAACCCTAGAATTGAAACAAATAAACCTATTAAATTAATTAAACAAATAAAGTTAAAAAATAAAAAATTTGGTGTCTACAGTTTGCCCCTCTTTGTTTGAGTTTTGGAAAAACTTGAGACAAAAAAGTAGACAACAAATACTTTCCTGCGTTATTCGGCTGCTAACTATTCGAGCGATGGACGCTGTAGAAATGGGGACTGACCCCTTTGACAAAATTTCAACATGGGATTGATCCAGATAAGAAATTTAAAACGGGACTGACCCGAATCAGAAATTTAAAATGAGACTGATCCAAACGAGAAATTTAAAATCGGGTCTGACCCGAACGAGGAAATTAAAAAATCATGGGACTAACCTGAATAAATTTAAAATCATGGGACTGACCCGAATAAACTTAAAATCATGGGACTGACCCGAATAAAACTTAAAATCATGGGACTGACCCGAATAAACTTAAAAAATAGTGGCACTGACCCGAAAAAAACTTAAAATCATGGGACTGACCCGAGTAAACTTAAAATCATGGGACTGACCCGAATAAAATTTAGAATCATGGGACTGACCCGAATAAAATGAAATGCACACTAGTGGGACTGACCCGAATAAAATGAAATGCACACTAGTGGGACTGACCCATATTTAGTGGCAATGAAAAACAAAATGCGTACTAGTGGGACTGACCCATGTTTAGTGGCAATGAAAATCAAATGCTCTGACAATCGGTCAGTTGGATTAAACCCGAGCCTGCCGTGATGAAAATTGATTTGATTTTTGATTTTTTTGATTTGATTTTTGATTTTTGATTTTTTTTTTGACTTTTGTTTTCTTTTGGATTTGGGAGGATCTTCTCAAAATAATTTGCTCCAATTTCCACCAATTATTGTGCAGCCGATCATTTGATTTGCGTTACGGCATGGTTGCTCCTCCTTAAGGCCTCGATTCGCAAGATTCTGACTTACCCTTCTTCATCGATTTCAAGCCATGAATTCCTGCACAGGGGGGCTTAACAAAGTATGACATGCACTTAAATTCCATGAAAAGAGCAGCGGGATTGATTCAAAAGTGCGTTACTTGACTCTTGGGCGAAAACTTCAAATGTATTACAAAAATTTGCCCCAGTATGGGCTCATTTTACGAAATCTCATAAACAAAGATTTGCCCCAGTACGGGCCCATTTGATTGAAAAATTTTGTTTGGATGACTCTCCATCTATCAAAGTAAGAAACTGTGTTTCCTAACATATAATGCGAAGAAAAATCTAAGTGTCTTGCTTAAACTTATACAGAAATTTTCATGATGAATTTCTCAAAATAATACCAAATTACAAGTGATTCCTTCCTCACTTTAGCATTGATGCTCAGGGTAATGGGTTACCACGTCTTATTAGCTCATCTTTCAGAACCAATCAAGTGGGTATTTCTGATTTTGAGGTGGCTAAGGAAAATGAGAGGTCAGGATTTGTCCTATTCTTGTGCTCAAAATTGTATGTAACCCCTTCAATACCACATCGTAGTGAAAGCAAAGAGTTTGTCACCCTTATTTCTTAAGAAAACTTAGTCAACATATAAGCTTTATAGGCTTCCAACAAAATGGGTAGAAACGATAACTAAATCTGTGAAAACTGGTTATACTCTTATAATCACAAATGATTGATGGACTTCTTATGATCATATTCCTCACTTTGGGTTGTCATGAAGGATAAGTCAGCGATGGACTTTATGAGCTTGTAATGTGGCTTAAAAACGATAGTTAAAGAATAAAATTTTCAAGGACATTGCACCGAAGATCGCATTATTCCAAAATTGCCCCTATTTTGAACTCAAAGATATCAGATTTGGTGACTTTCATCATCACTTAACGGGGACTTCACCATCAAATCTTTTTCATTCATTTTCATTTTTTTCCTTTCCTTTTCTTTCCAAAGGTGCCCTGGCGGATTTTCAGATGATTGTGAACTTCATAACTAATCAATTCAGAAATACATCTAAAAATTTCTTGGCATCAGTATAGAAGCATCACTTACCAATTAGAAAATTTCTTGGCAGAGATATTGCAAAGAACAGAAGTCAAGACTTTCGGCTTTTGTAATTGGGTCAGGTGGGGTGGTTAGAAAAGTTAAGGTTTGAAAGCGGATTTCAAAAACGGTTTGAAGAATCCAAGATCGCATTGTTGCGCCAACCCTATTTTAGGGCTAAATCAGAATTTGCCCCAGTTTATGCTCAATTGAGGCTTTTTCTCTTTCATTTTCTTTCTTCTTTTGATTTTTCAGCCTTCTGCCATTCTTTTGAACTTTCATAAAATTTGCCCCAGTTTATTTTTGAACTGAGGTTCTCTTTTCTTCTTTTGTCTTTTGATTTTGTTGCATTATCACTTTTCACTTCTTGAAACTTTTCCTTTTTCAACTCAAACTTGCCCTAGTGTGGGGTTTGCGATTCTCGGGGGTTGCCAAACGAAATAATTTATTCTGAAGGCTCAAAAATGATAACTAGGGATAAAATGTCTGATTGGAAAAGAAGAGAGCCTGACTTTTACTCCGCTTCTTACAATAACTCTGAAAGGAAACTTTCATTAATGCGAAATTTCTTGCATGTATCTGAATTAACTGACGGAGGAAGACCCTTGTTCATCCATATCTGTGAAACATAGGCAATTCGTGCGGAAAAAACCCTTCCTTTTTCTTTTTCTCTTTCTCTCTTTTCTCTTTTTTTTTTTAAACCCAGTTAGAATCAAATTTCTCCAATTTGTGATTCCCTATTTTCTTTTAATTTTAGCATTTTTGCTTTTCTCCTTTTTGAAAAATTCTCTAATATCCCTCCCCAATGTGGGGTGCGATCGTAAGTGCTTTTGAAAAGAACCACCAATTTTAGCTCAAATGAGGATTCAAGGGATAAATGGTGTTTAGGTTGTAGAAACGATGGCCAAAGTATCATTCTTACACCTCATGACAACCAAAGTAATGAAATGCTCATTGAGAATCCATTCCCTTTTGAAAATTTTCCAATGTAGGGTAGTGATCATTAAGGCTCTTATTTGAAACGAAATTATTCTTTTTAGAGGCTCAAATGGGAGAGCAAATGATAAAATTTGTATGGGTAGAGAAACGAACGCTCGAAGTATCATTCCAAATTTTCAAAACAAACAAGAATAATGCACATTTTGCTTTCACTCAAATGTGAATTGAATATAATTAGACACAGTGGACATTTTCAAGTAAAGATTGCCCCAATTTGCAATTTATCAATCAATGTGACTGATTTTATTTTGAGGTTAAGTGAAGGAGAAAAAGTATCTCATGGGGCCTTTTGAGTGACCTCTTTGTAATTTTGAGCACTCTTATTGTACAGTTTGGATCACTAATCTTGTGAATGTCCAGGCAAAAAATCTCAACTTGGTCTTATTTCTTAAAATTCATCATGAAATCTCTAATGAGTAAGATACAAAATCAAATGTACATGAATATACACAAAACAATAATTATCCAAAAACTTTACTGTGAAAAAGTTTAAAACAAAACTTCTCGTTCAATTATAATACAAATGAGAAGAAAAACTTCTAAAGAGCTCCACATATATACACTTTTTGTCTCTCTTTCTTTTGGAACAAAAATGTATTAACAAGTCAAATATACAGAATTTTTCTTTGAAAAACAATTATGAAATCTCTCAGAGGCTTTAGCATAGAGCCTTCAGATGGATCTTCCATGTTTTCATTGTAGGATCTGCCCAAAAATCAAATAATACTGGTAGTTCTCAAATTTTAGCAGACATAAAAAAATATTTTCACCTTATTAAAATATTTTTATGAATGCAGGGGAGGGGAGAAACAAAAGAAAAATACCCCGAGTTAGTAGGTAAAACTACAAAATCAGTATGCATGTCTTATGGGGGAGCCCTTTTATGCCAAGGGTAAGGCTAGCATGAAAATGCAATCCTCTAAGGTAGGCACTATACCATACCTGATTAATCCCGATCAACTGATTGAGTGAAAAAATAATTTGAAAACTTAGCCAATTGGAGTGAGAAGAGACATTTGTCTTAAAAATGAGGACAAAGTCCGAATGGATTGCTTGTTTTGATCGACGCATGATGTGCAAAAGAGCCTGCTCTTGAAAGGGTTGCAATGTTTTTACCAATTTATTCAGTGAACCTTAGACTTAAACCCTAAAAGGGAATAAGCGGGTCAAATGGATAGGATGAAATTGATGATTTATTCAAAATTGAGTAGATTACCTTAAAAAGGGTAAAATGATCAAATGCATTGAATGAAATTTGATTATTTATTAAAAAATTGACTAGATCACCCTAAAAAGGGTAAATTGGTCAAATGAATTGAATGAAATTAATAATTTATTCAAAAATCGACCAAATCACCCAAAAAGGGTAAATTAGTCAAATGAATTGATTGAAATTGATGATTTATTCAAAAATCGACCAAATCACCCTAAAAAGGGTAAATTGGTCAAATGAATTGAATGAAATTAATAGTTTTTTCAAAAATCGACCAAATCACCCAAAAAGGGTAAATTAGTCAAATGAATTGATTGAAATTGACGATTTATTCAAAAATCGACCAAATCACCCTAAAAAGGGTAAATTGGGTCAAATGAATTGAATGAAATTAATAGTTTATTCAAAAATCGACCAAATCACCCAAAAAGGGTACATTGGTCAAATGGATTGAATAAAATTGATGGTTTATTCAAAAATGGGTTGAATTGACCTAAGAATGGGAAAACTAATCAAATGAATTAAATGAAATTGGTGGTGTATTAAAATCGACTAGATTGCCCTAAAAATGGACAAATTGATAAAATGGACTAGATGATATTGATGAATAAAATGGTCCAATGGAGGGAATTGAATTGACAGCTTATTTGAAAATCAATCTATCCACCGGAAGCTTCAAAAATTTATTGCGATGCATTAGTCTATGAGCCTTCTAAAATCAAATTTTGGCCTCAATTTATTTATCGTCTCAATAGTGAGGAATTACTTGTGAATTTCTTCAAATTAATGTCCTTCAAGCAAGGGATTTTTACCAATTTTGATAAAATGGCCAAAAGGTGATTATTAGACGCTCATATTCCAAAGATCGCTCTTGAAAATGATCGGATCCTATCTTACCTCGTGCACTACCCCTTCGGATGGTTCAAAATATAAACGTGCAAGTCTCATTGGATTATATATCCGAGACACAGGGCGGTTTATTCCTAGCACGGGATCCCCTAAATGGCATTCCCTTCTAGGGTTTATGCATGATGCCATTTATTAAAGCAATAAAACATGCAATTTAAATGGAAACGTGACCTAAGGAGCCCTTTATATGCCAGGATAGGTCTAAAATGATATGCCATTAATTTACGAATGAAATATACCAAAATTTCTAAACGTGCAATAGCCTATCTATAAGGGTAGGTCCTAAAAGAGAATCATGCCAGACCTCTTATTTCCTAATGTTTGTGAATGCAAAAGACAAGAGACAAGGAAACGTCAGTTCAACACATAATCACATAACACATTGGATAATTAGATGATATAAAAAGCAACAAAAATAAATAAGGAAAGAGGGGTAGGATCCCTCCCCTCGTGCCTAGTGTCCTTAATAGGGTAAGGTCGACTCTACCCTAGGCAATTCTAATATGGATGCATGAGGTTTGGCTCACTAATGCATCTAGACTCAATAAGGCTTCGGCTCCCAAGCCTTCAGACCTAAAGGCAAAGGGTCATCGCTCCCAAGGCCTTCGATCGGTGGCTCGAGTGATCCCTTAGGTAGCGCTATGGGCGCAGAGCACACCATCCGCCTACTCAAAGCAATCGATTCTAATCCTACAAGGAGATGTGGGAAACACCCACGAAAAAAGAGAAAAAAATAGGGTGACTAAAACTACGTATGCACGTATGAAGTGCTTCGTTTGGAGGGGAGGGATCGAGAACCAATGCGAGGCTCTAGGGTAAAATTTCCCCCACCCAAATGCAATGCAAAGTGCAGGATCACATAAATAAACCATCCATTCATCCAAACAATCGTACGCAAATGTGTGAGGTAGTGAGTTGATACGCGCGAAATGCAAAAAAATCCTAAAAAGGAAAAATGCAACCCTAAACATCCAAATGTGATATATGAAAAGGTTAAAAGAAGAAAAAAAATGACTAAATCAAATTTGCTCGGACTCTCAAAGTCCCCAGTGGAGTCGCTAGCTGTCGCGCTCCATTTTTTTATAAAAATAAAAGAAATGGTTTTAAAAAGTGAATTTTTGATTTGAAAAAGAAAATGAACAATATGGGTCTAAATGGGACATGAAAATGTGACGATTTGACCCAAAATATAGTTTAAAAAGGGTTTATTGAATAAAAAATAGAGTCGCCAGTTGGTATAGAGTTAAGGTGTACCAAGTCACCTAAAATGAGTTTTCAAAGGAAAAAGTGGAAAAAACCCTTTTTAAACGACTTCTAGTCTACGTAAATCAAAGAAAAAGGTTTGGGAGTCACATTTGACGAAGGGGGAAGGCAAGGATGAAATCCAAGGCACCCCTTCGACCTAGCCAAGGCTAGTTGCGTGATTTAGTCAAAGATTTTCTTGTTTTAACCAAAGAATTTATCACATTTGGAATGTACTATATGAATGCGAACCCTAGACCTAAGAGGGTATCAAAGGGTCAAAATGTATCTTCAAAACTCATATGGTACCAATTACCTTAATTGTGACGTCCAATAAAGACTCTTCGAAGAAGTCACGAATAATACAAGTCATGAGACTCGAAAGAAAGAAAAAATAAAGAAAATAATAATATGCAAATGTGTATGACCTAAAGGAATGCATCATAATGCGTGCGGGGGACTTATACTCATGACTTTCAATGTTCCTTTTAATAGAGGGAATACAAGCGTGCTAAGGCTAGAGAAGCCAAACTCGTCCATATCCCATATCCAAGGGGTTTTCCTAGTCTAATCAGGCAAAATGCACTAATCTACCCCCTAATTTCCTAAATGAGATGCAAATCTAAATGTTACGTACATAGGGGGTAAGGGGATATTTTATTAGGGGAAATATTATGTGAAAATGATAAAGGTCCTAAAAAATGAAGAAATATGCATGAAGTGTAATGTAATCATACAAACATGATCTAGCGAGAGAGGTCCCTAAGGGTCTAGCATTGGACTAGCCCATGTCTATGGATCCTCACTAGCATTGGGCTAGTAGGAAATCGGAACAAGAAGGGCCATAACTAGCATTGGACTAGTGTGGTGACGTCACACATTCATTACAAATCAAATAAATCATGTAAAGGCTAATAAAGCAAAATAAACACATAAATCACATGTAGCACATAACACATAAGCATGGTATCTAGATGCAAGGCCCTAAGAAAGCAAGTAACACGTAGCACGTAAGCATGCAAATCACACAGGGCAAATAAAGCAAAGAAATCCCTATCTATTACATTAGGGGAGCCCTACTACAATCTAAAAAGGGGAAACGGAACAAAATAAATAAAATAAATACCTAACTATTACAAATTTGGCATTCAAGTGCCTTCAAATGACTTGCTCATTAAAAAGACGAAATAAAAGAAAAACGAAATAGGCAATTAAACATAAAATGAAAAGCGAATTAAAGCATGCATGTTCACATATAACACGTAAGGGCACGTAGGAGAAATAAACTCAAAGAGATAGAGGTTACCTCCCTTGCAATGGTAATGAAATGAAGGAAATATTAGCTTCAAAACAATAAAAGGGTCAAGGCACCAATTAAATAGTGAAGTAAAACAAAATCACCAAATCCCTCCTAATTGCAATTTAAATGAAATCAAGTAATGCATAGTTTCCAAGAAAGGGACCCACCAAGGACCCAATTGCAAACATTAATCAAGCATTCAAACCCAATTAAAACGTTTTAAGAACTTCAAGGGTCCAAGAGTAAAGAAAGGGTCAAGTAACGGTTGAAATTGCAATTACTTTAGGACCCAATTGCAAGAAATGAGAACATAATTGGGCCTTTATAGCATAGACAGAAGCTAAGGGGAGTAAAGTGCAATTCTCTTGGACATTTTTCATGCAAAAGCATGCAACCCACGTAGGAAAACCTGTTTCTGCAACATTTTCTGTTGTGCTTCATCAACCGACCCAAACATTACCAACAAAACATCAACTTTTGAATCAAACGATCATAAGACACTCCCCCCATCATCAATCAAGCCAAATAATTCACTTTCATTGCAAGATCAAATCAGAAGAATCCGGATTGGTGACCGCTAACAACACAATGTGCAGCAAGAGTTTTATAACAGCAAAAAAGTTTCTCATTTCTTTGTGATTTTACAACTTCATTAGCTATTCAGGAAGCTCATATTAGATTCCAAGACCATCATAAAACATTAGCTTAGACATGCAAACCAAGGGGAGATGAGAAAACTGGCAAACCCGAATTCATTCCTACATTCCTTGCTGCAAAATTTCATTTTTAAACACATATTGCAGATCCAAACACGCAACTTTGATCCAAACTCTTTCAACCAAACATCCAACCTTTAGATTAAGCAACAAACCTACTAACTAATCCCCTCACTTTGCAACACAAAACCTTAGATTCAAGCACAAGAAGTCGGACAAAAAGAGCATGCAAACCTTGACAGTTCCTACAACTTTCGAACACCTTGAGATTTCAGCAACTACATGCACGGCAAAATGTAACATACATGCAACAAACCAGAACCAAACCCAAGTTCTCACTAAGCCCCTCCCTTTGCCTCATTGCATACAAGACAACGAAAACCAGTATCGGGAAAGATTTCTATGTCAACTCCATGCAAGCTACGGAAAAATAAATTTTCTGCAATCTATTCATGCAAGGCTACGATGGAAGTTTCTGCAATACAACCTGCTGTCTTCTCCAGTTTACTATCCACCCGAACACATCCCCCATAAACAATCAGCTTTTAAAATAAACAACCATAAGACACACCTCCACTCATCAACCAAGCCAAATATTACACTTTTTGTTTGCAAGATCGAGTCAGAAAAATCTGGGTTGGTGATTGCTAGCAACACAAAGTGCAGCAGTGGTTTTCCATAACAGCAGAACAAAAATTGCAGCAAAAATCTTTAACTCTTGCTTTGAAATGCCAAACCAAACATTCAAGAAAACATGCAAAAGCTCGGACCTTGACACAAACAAGATACTAAGAACAAAAATAGTAAAAAAACAAGAACCACTAAACACTATCACAAGTAAACAGCAAGAAAGAAACACTGCCCGAAGTTTTATGTCATTTTCTGGGTTTGCTTATTCAAACACAAACATCAGCCAATAAATTCAAGCAAGAAGCCATGATACAACTCTATAGAAGACAGCCATGCCTTACCCCCCCCAAAACCAAGTCCGAACAAAACCCAAATCTAGATCTATATATGCCAAAAAAAATCTGAATAAAGAACAATCAAAAGTTAGAAGCATTTCTACAATTTCATTGCTACTTTCTGCAGCTTTCATAGCTTAACATTCCCCAAAGGCTACACGAACAAAGTTCAGCAAAACAACATCCTATGCTCACGCACTAAAGAGACACAATGAAACGTAAAACAGGCTGTAAAGACAAACAGAAGTGGCGGACTGAAACAGGAACAAGGAACTGAAATGGCAAGATCAAAAAGAAAGGAAGAACCTGATCTGGAGAAAGCTTAAGTTTTTCAGCGTTCTTCTTTCTTATCAGCCTTTTCTCTCGGCCGAAGCTTGCTCAGTTGCCTCTTTGCTTCGTTTCTCCCACAAATCTTCGCTGCCCATGGCATTCTTCCTATCCCTTGCTAGACATGTTCAAACTTCTGCCGTCAACCCCCCTCCTCTGATTCTCTCTCAAACTCCAGCCGCCAGGACCTCTCTTTTTTCCTCCCTTTGGTTTCTTTCTTCCCTAGCCCAAGCTGCGTTCTTTTTCTTCTAAAACCCTAGTCGCTCCTCTCTCAGCTGCCCACTCCTTGCTCTTTTCTCCAGAGTTTTCTGTTTCCCTCGCCTTTTCTCGACCGTCACCTCTCTAGCTCTCTCTATCTCTCGGCTCTCTCTCAATCAGCCGTTAAAAACCCTCATAAAACCCTCTTGTCGTTCCTCTCTATTTTTCTTTCCTTCCCCCCTACTTTCAGCCGTCACCTCTTTGATTTCTGTGTTTTTTCTCAGCCGTCCATAAGCCTCCCCTCTGCCTTTTTCCTTTTATATCAGCTGCCCCTCCAAAAACCTCATCTCAATGGTTGATAAACGTCCTCAGTTCACCTCCTTTCTTTAGCCATCCGATCGGCCTTTCCCTTCACGCATGCTTTCTGTAAAAAATATGATACAAAGAAAGAGTTTTGATCTTATGTGGCTCACGGTGCATGAGCTCGCCACCCTTTTTCATTTTTTCATTTTGTTTTAATTAATAATAAACAAAAGAAAATTAACTAATTAAGAAAAAATAACCAATTAAGAAAGATCGAATAAAATAAACGGAACTAGGCATAAAAAGGTAAAAATGAAATGCTAATTTTCTTTCTCTTTTCCTTCTTTTCTTCTTCTCTCTTTTTTTTTAATTTAGTATGAAGACAAAAATAAAAAATAAAATAAACCAGAACCAAAATAAAATAAAATAAAAATAAAAACCCTAGAATTGAAACAAATAAACCTATTAAATTAATTAAACAAATAAAGTTAAAAAATCAAAATTTTGGTGTCTACACCATTTGCTTTTATCAACTTAAGCATAAAAATTCATATGCTTTATTTTTGCAAAAAGGGTGAAATAGGCTGTTTAAGTGGTGAACTGGTGTAATGAACTGGGACTTGTGTTCGTGAGTGTTAGTTGTGTTATTTAATTTTATTATTTATGCATGAATTTTTCTTAAATGGTGCTTTTATCGTTTATGCGTCGAAAATTTTTCGAAAGTCGCACCGGTACGACTAATTGGAGATTTGGAGAATTAATATTAGACTAGTAAGAATGAGGAATTGTAGTGCTAGAGGAACTACTTTGGAGGATTAGTATTTAATTGTAGCAAATCATAAGGAATTGGTAGTACATGTCAATATGGCCCTACTAGTCAAAGTTGACTCTCCCACCTAACAAAAAGCTATCTTTCTTCTTACCTTTTCACCACAAATCAAACACTCCAACTCCCTCACTTTTTCTCCCTTGGCAGAAAATTGGGAGCTCAAAAGGGGGATGAAAAAGTTTCATTTGTTGCTCTTGATCTTGCTTAAAAATCAACATCCAACCTTCAAGACCTTTGGATATTGCTCTAGCTAGAGGAAAGTTGCTACCTTGTGGTGGTTTTGGTGGAGTGTTGGTGAAAAATCTTGCCTTCAACTAGGGTTCAAGAAACCTTCAAGAGGTAACAAATTTTATTTGCTTTGATCTTTAATTTTTCAAAGATTAGTAATGGTTAGTGTTTGTTGCTTGGATTTGGAAACCCTAATCAAAACCTAAGCTAGAGGACTTGAGGAAAATCCTTTGTTTCTTGCTTTATATCCTAGGTAGTGGCTTTGAGGTGAACTTTTAGGTAGAGGATTTGAGGATTCTTGCTAGTTTGATTATATTCTTGTGGATTATAGCTTGGTTGTTGGCTTGAAAGTTGGAAAGAAACTTGAAGGTGAAGGGGAAAGGGCTGCCGAAATTTTGCTGAGTTATTTTCTTGATTTAATTTTGAAAATTGTTGCTCAAATGGTTGCAAAAATGCTTGCTATATGTTGTATTGTGTGGGTAAAATTATCTCTCAAAAATTGTTTCAATTAGTTGGGTAAAACTTGAGTTTTGAGAAAAGAATGAAAACTAGAAAAGTTGTCAGGCCAGCCAACCTGGGGCTCTTTGACTGCCCATAAATCTTTGTACAAATGTCGAAATCAAGTGCCGTTTGTGGCATTTGAAACTAGACACCAAGAGCTTTCCAACAGTATAAAATTCCCCTAGTAATTCGTTTTGAGTGAGCGGTAGTGAATCGGCAAAGTGGATTGACCTATTTTACCTGTTTATCCGAGAGAAACTGTATAGCTACTTCTTGTGTCTCAATTTCGTCCCTCTTGTGAAAGGAGTTTGGCAACGATGTCTTCTAATGATTTGAAGAATTTTGAATCTAGTTTCTAATGCTATAAACCATTCTCAATTTGGATTTGTGTAGAGCTAGATATGGTCTGATTTCAAAACTGTGTCAAAGCTGGTAACTGGAAAATTGTTGAACAGGTTGTGAAATCCAGCCATCTTCAAACTGTTGTATCTTACTGTTCAAAAATCCAAATTTGGTTCCGCTTATTGTGTTTGAAACTTGACTTGAAACTCTTGCTGTACTATAAATTTCAGATGTTAATTCAATACCTGTGAATTTTGACAAATTTTCCAACTTTGCTGAAAAACGAGAACTGGTTCTGCCCTATCTTCATGAAACAGTAACTTTGGGCTGGAATTTGAATAATTTCTAGTTAGAATCTAGGAAAAGTGTCTTCTGGGATGTTGTAGTACTAAAAATCTATTTTCCAACGATATAACTTTCATAGTTTTCCGACTTGTGGAACTCGAGTTACGAATATTTAAAATTTACTATTACTATTCATCTCAGTAGATTCCTGAAGCACAGAAACGGGCTTCTTGACTTTATAACCTCGGACGGGCCACTTCCAACCTCTTACTTTGATTTTTACACTTCCTTGACTTCAAATGTATCCCTATTGAACTTCTCTCGCTAATGTAGCTCTCTTTTCCTCAAAATTTTACACTTTTAACCAATTATCTTAATTAAAGCAGTCAAGACTTGTACTTGACTTTTAGCCACCATTTTCGAATTTTCCAAGTGAAGCTTACTTCCTAGACTTGTCGATATGTTGGCCTTGATATTTGTATTAGAGTTGGCAATCATACAAGCATTTTAAAAGAATGATTTGAAAGGTTTCTTGTGAACTTAATTAGTAATATTTGGAACGCTTTGGCCAAACTTCCAAGTAAAAATGTGTTTATCTTCCTTATTTTAAAGTCAAAGTTTCTATCGCCATAGTCTCCTAAGTTTACGCCCTCGATTTAACCATTGAAAATGAATGTTAAGTGAGTCTTTTACTAAAAGAAAACTTGAGAAATTTCACTCGATTTACGTTTACAACTTGAAGTGGTAGCTAAAGAAGTTAATGAGCCGTTAGTGGCGGTTTTACTAGACTTTAAATAAATGAGTTTGAAAAATGTGAAATCTCACTTATACTTGAAACTTGGGCATTTAACTAGGAAATTTTAACAAGAATATAATCTTCCATCTTTCTCGATTTTCATGCCAAAGCTTAGAGATCTGCTTAATCCCCAAATTGGAGAATCTTGGACTTGAATTGATTTGAATTAATGCATTCTTAGATATTTTCAAATGCTACCCTCGTAGATTAAGTTAGTAAGTGATATTTGCATTCGATTTGAACATGTTATCTCTTGAGTGAGGGTAGCGGGAATACTACTAAACCTTGGTTGAATACCTAGGTGATTTGTAATTGTGCATGTCTCAGGTGTTCAAGAGAATCCCGAGGAGCTTGTTTGATCTTGCCTTGCTCTTGCTTTACACTCTTGATTTCGGTGCGTGTCAAGTGCATGAATTGTTGCTAAATACTTGAATTGTTTCTTGTTAATTAAGTGATTTGGACTTGTTGAGATGAGTGTGTACTTTATCGCACTCATTCTCTTTAACCTGACAAGACAATTGACTTGCATGAACATGAGTTGACAATTGAATTGCGTGAACTTGGCAAATTGTACTTGTACATCTGGGGACGCCCAAGCCTATTGGCTAGCCTTGGGACTCGAGTCGGCAAGGGCTTGGTCGGAAAGCTTGGTGTGTGACGACCCCACCGTACCCAGAGGCATATCAAAGGGTTTAGCGGATCGCCTGCCTAGCTCGCACCAGGACTCAATACTTAAAATAAGAAAATAGATGTCACGCTAAAAGAAAGTTCTATTTACTCTATTACAACTTCAAAGCTATATAAACTAGTACATCAAGTCATATATACCACGAGTACCAAAAAGTAAACCCTAGACAAGCTGATAACTATAACCACCACGACAAATATGTACATCTTACTAGTCAACTTATAACAAGTACAAATTCAATTATTCTATAGCCAAAAGTCTAAACACCTTCCCGAGCGATCCCCGCATCGGCCCCCTGCTAAAGAAAACAAATGTAATGGGTAAGCTATATGTTTAATGAATAATCAGGGGTAAAAATGTAAACTCACATCCAAATAAACAAGTAAATCAGGATATTTCACATCAATAACAGAAGGGTAACATCACAATAGTAGGATATAGGTGGCTCCAAAACCAGTTCAATTCCCCGAGCTTGAACGCCCGTTGACACTCCGTCAACCAAAGTTCTCATGGTCCATAGACTCAACTTACTTTTCCCGTTCACCTTATTAATCCCCGCTGACCAGTCAACAGCAAACAGCAGCTCGAGTAAAACAAAATCACTTAGCTTTAACAAAGAACGAAATCCCAAGGTTAGTATGGAACTAACTTCGATCAAGCTCCGACTGGCTCGAATAGTTCGTCTACCCTTGGAACCGGGTTGGAACCAAGCCCTGAGATATCCAATCTCTCAATAGATGATATCTCTCAACAAAGTACTTACCCCAACAGCACACAGCAAAAAGCAGTTCAACTCAAGTCATATAAACACCCTGATCAGCACACAGCAAAAGGGTGATATTCAACATAAGGCATGTATTCTCACATATGAAATCAAAATAAAGGATAGGCTTAGGTCAAGTGAGATAAAGTACACTCTCGCCTAAGTACCCATTTAACATATACAAAACACTTTAACAATTTCACATCAATAAACAACCCAATTACTCACTCAAAGTAGTGAGCACGCAAATCAAGGTACTTTTTACCTGTCCATCCACTCCGTCCGGTTCGTCATTGCCTGTGACAGAAGATTATACTCAACTATCAGTAAATCGACCATCACAAAGGGAAATAAGGACTAAAACGATCAAAGCGGCAAAGAAGTGCATGCGCGCGTGCGCGAAAATAAAAATGGTATGAAAATGGGTTACACGGTTTGGATCATAACTAGAGCTGTGGTTATCGGATCAAGATGTACTAGGTAGCGTCTCGTAGCTAAGACAAAAGGTTACAACTTTCATGAAAACACCACAACCCAGTTTTCAGTGTATCCAAGTCAAATTTGCAGATTACCGATCTAGAACTCCAAAGACCGGTTTATACTTCGAGTGAAAATTTGGGCGGCATGCCCCTTGTATTTACCTATTTTCCAGCCATTTATGCCTTCATTCTTTTTCTCAATCAGTCCTAAAGTCACACACAAAATAATCTCATTTCAATAGGCTCAATGTTGTACAAGTACAAAATTAAGTTAGGAAAATGTCTGGAAATGAAGTTTCAGTCATAAAACAAAAGACAGATTTGACGTCGCTTAACCTATCGGACACAACCAAAGCTACGCATATTATATTGGGGTGAAATTTATACCGTTTCAAAGCTAAGATAAAAGGTTACAACTTTGAGATTTAAAAAAATCTATTAGTCACAAGTAAACTAGGGTTTTTGGACTTTTAAAATCAATCTCCTAACATTCGGTGTATCACAATCTCCCCTCCTTAAAAGAATTTCGTCCTCGAAATTGCAACTTTTAAGTCAAATCTTTTTAATCCTTTCACGAGCTAAGGGTTGGAATACACTAATACCTCATTAACGAGTTTATCAATAGTGGTCAAGCTTACCTCAAGAATTGGTCACTCTATGTATTTCAAGCCAAGAACCAACCGTGTAATCCTTATCTCAAAGTCTCAATGGTGTTTAAATGTCTGGTAAAACGAGTAGAAGGAAACCTCAATACGATGGAAAATAGGGAGGGTACCTTCGATGATTGCCAATGAGTCTGTCACCTCTTGATTTCCTATTGCATAAGTCCTTGCTGGCACTTTTAGTCGATTATTTGTTGCATTGGTCGGCTTAGATGTGTTCCCTTTTGCCCTTGGTAAGTTTCCTTCTTTCGGCAGGTGAGGGCACTGAGCAATGGGTGCTCAGCATAACCACATTGATAGCATTTCCAAACTTATCCTTTCTTCCAACAATTATCTTCCATGTGGTTAGCAGCCCCACAAAATTCACATGCCATTCTAGATCTTGATGTCGGACCTCCTCGTGAGGTACTCCTTTGGGTCTCTCTCCCTGCCTGACCCTTCTCAAAACTTTCTTGATTTGAGATCCCTGTGGATCGTGGACCACCCATTCCTCGGCCCATCTTAAATGGTGGCTCGGTCCTCGAGCTCTGTCCCTCTATATAACTGCTTGGATCCAGTTGTCTCCTTTTTTTTATCATGAAAAACCTTTACTTGACTCTTAGTACTTTTAATTCTTTGTGCCTTTTCAATAGCTTGACTATATGTCTCCAATTGAGCAGCTGCCAGTGCCTCTTGAATCTCCACATTCAAACCCTGGACAAACTAACGAATTCTCCTTTGGTCTGTCAGCACTAACTCTGAAGCAAAACGAGAGAGTTTGGTAAATTACGTCTCGTACTCCGCCACACTCATAGTCCTTTGACGTAGGCATATGAACTCATCCTCTCGCCTTTCTTGAACAAGTGGCGGTAAGTGTTTCTTATTAAACTCACGAGTGAAATTAACCCATGTCCATGGTTGTTCTCTAGCCCACTTGGCTCGAATCACATTCCACCAGGCACGAGCCGCTTCCTCAAATCGAAAAACGGCGAAAGCTATCTGCCATTCCTCCTGCCATTCCGTCAACCAAAGTTCTCATGGTCCATAGACTCAACTTACTTTTCCCGTTCACCTTATTAATCCCCGCTGACCAGTCAACAGCAAACAGCAGCTCGAGTAAAACAAAATCACTTAGCTTTAACAAAGAACAAAATCCCAAGGTTAGTATGGAACTAACTTCGACCAAGCCCCGACTGGCTCGAATAGTTCGTCTACCCTTGGAATAGGGTTGGAACCAAGCCCTGAGATATCCAATATCCCAATAGAGGATATCTCCCAACAAAGTATTTACCCCAACAGCACACAACAAAAAAGGATTCAACTCAAGTCATGTAAACAACCCCATCAGCACATAGCAAAAGGGTGATATTCAACATAAGGCATGTATTCTCACATATGAAATCAAAATGAAGGATGGGCTTAGGTTGAGTGAGATAAAATACACCCTCGCCTAAGTACCCATTTAACATATACAAAGCGCTTTAACAATTTCACATCAATAAACAACCCAATTACTCACTCAAAGTAGTGAGCACGCAAATCAAGGCACTTTATACGGGTCCATCGACTCCGTCCGGTTCGTCACTGCCTATGACAGAAGATTATACTCAACTATCAGTGAATCGACCATCACAAATGGAAATAAGGACTAAAACGATCAAAGCGGCAAAGAAGTGCATGCGCGTGTGCGCGAAAATGAAAACGGGTTACACGGTTTGGATCATAACTTGAGCTGTGGTTATCGGATCAAGGTGTACTATTTAGTGTCTCGTAGCTAGGACAAAAGGTTGCAACTTTCATGAAGACACATCAACCCAATTTTCAGTGTATCCAAGTCAAATTTACAGATTACCGATCTAGAACTCCAAAGACCGGTTTATACTTCTAGTGAAAATTTGGGTAGCATGCCCCTTGTATTTACCTATTTTCCAGCCATTTATGCCTTCATTCTTTTCCACAATCAGACCCAAAGACACACACAAAATAATTTCATTTCAATAGCCGTTCAATAGGCTCAATGTCGTACAAGTACAAAATCAAGTTAGGAAAATGTCCTGAAATGAAGTTTCAGTCATAAAACAAAAGACAGATTTGACGTCGCTTATCATATCGGACACAACCAAAGCTACACTTATCATATTAGGGTGAAATTTATACCGTTTCGAAGCTAAGATAAAAGGATACAACTTTGATGAAGACCACTCAGTCCAGTTCGTAGTATATCCAGGTCAAATTTTCAAATTACAAAACCAGAATCTCACCAACAGGCTAGTTAACCGCACTATATTCAAATGACAATAACTCAAGTTACCAAAGTCCGATTGAGGCATTTTTAGGGGTGTGAGAAAGCTAAAACATAGTACTATAACTTCTGTGTATTGGTCAAATGCTAATTGAGTATGGATCAGGGTGAAAAACGCGGTCAGATTGGTGAAATGTCAAAACTGTCCACAGAGCTCTACCTTTGGTAGTCAGGTATTCTTGTCTTTTCATCTGCTACAGTATTTGGATTGAGCTAAAATTTTATAGACAACTATAAAACATCATTCTATACAACTTTTATGTTTTGTGCTAAGTCTAATTCGGCCTCCGTCATGGCCAAATATAACCAGTTAGAATAGGGCAGTGAAGAGTTTCAAATCTGAAATTCAATGAATTTAAGGTGCAACTTCACATTTCTAGCTTAAAACCACTACTACTACCTCCTATACAAGCCTACATACACCATATGCCATCCAAACAACAAGAATTACAAGTGAACCATTCAAAACCCTAACTCAAAATTTATTACTACAATCATCAAAATCACTTAGATTAGGTATTACCAAGCACGAATTCAAGTTACTACATAACTCAAACAAGAGTAAGGGAAAAGGAAAGGATGATCTGCCATAATACCTCAATAAAAGGGCTTGCAAGAGTTATCCTTCACCTCTCCTTGTCAAAATTTAGCTCCCTAAGCTTCCCAACCTCTCAATTTGCAAGTTAATCAGTTTAGTTTTCTTATTTTCTCACTAAATCAAGTAAAAGCCGAGATGGAATTGATGTTCTCTTCTCCTTTTTTTTTTTCTCTCGTAGGTTTGGCCAAGAGGAATGAAAAGTGAAGTCCAAGAAGGTTATAAGGCGTAGTCCGAATTTGGGTCAAAGATGCATGGATTGATGCCACTTGTCACCACCAATTTCCATCTCAATTTTTTTTCTTTTCTCTTGGTTCTTGGAGTCAAAAATTTCGGCCACCTTGATCAGATTTAGGGCTGATATTTAGGCTCCAATAACAATGAGATTAAATTGATAAAATGGTGGTCAAATGGTGTGTTCAATCAATAGCCAATCGGTAGCGAACGATACCTGTCGGTTCGAGTCGATTTTTCTTAAATCGCGTATACTAGGGTTTTATTTTCTAATTCACTAAATTATTATTATCACCTCTATTCACACACTTAATATCCTCTAAACTCACCCTTAATCACCAAATTTAGTGCACCCATCTCACCAAGTGATCACACAGTCAAAATACGCCAGAAACCCTAATTTACCCGAACTACGAACCTAAAGGGAAAACCCTTGATTCTATGGTTGATTGCAATTACTGAGGGTGTAAATGAGTAGTAAAGCTATTAGAAAGGAAGAAATGCCAAATAAAAGGAATTTTAAGAAAAATGTGAGGAATTTTACAATTCCATCGATTACAATTAGGGTTTCGAGTAAAATATGAGAGATTTAAGAAAACCGATTAGTCATAAGTAAACTAGGGTTTTTGGATTAGAATTTAGGGTTTCTAATCCCTTTAAAACAAATTAAGGTTTCAAAATCAAATCCAAAGAAATAAACTTTAGTATCTTCTTTTAAAAACAATCTCCTAACATTCTGTGTATCACAATCTCCCCTCCTTAAAAGAATTTCATCCTCGAAACTCCAACTTTTAAGTCAAATCCTCTTAATCCTTTCACGAGCTAAGGGTTGGAATACTCTAATACCTCATTAACGAGTTTATTAGTAGTGGTCAAGCGTACCTCAAGAATTTGTCACTCTATGTATTTCGATCCAAGAACCAACCGTGTAATCCTTATCTCAAAGTCTCAATGGTGTTTAAATGTCTTGTAAAATGAGTAGAAGGAAACCTCAATACGATGGAAAATAGGGAGGATACCTTCGATGATTGCCAATGAGTCTGTCACCTTTTGATTTCTTATTGCATAAGTCCTTGCCGGCACTTTCAGTCGATTACTTGTTGCATTGGTCGGCTTAGATGTGTTCGCTTCTCCCCTTGGCAAATTTCCTTCTTTCGGCAGGTGAGGCCACTGAGCAATCAGGTGTTCAGCACTACCACATCAATAGCATTTTCAAACTTATCCTTTCTTCCAACAATTATCTTCCATGTGGTTAGCAGCCCCACAAAATCCACATGCCATTCTAGGTCCTGATGTCGGATCTCCTCGTGAGGTACCCCTTTGGGTCACTCTCCCTGCCAGACCCTTCTCAAAATTTTCTTGATTTGAGATCCCTGTGGATCATGGACCACCCATTCCTCGCCCCATCTTAAATGGTGGCTCGGTTCTCGAGCTCTGTCCCTCTATATAACTGCTTGGATCCAGTTGTCTCCTTTTTTTATCATGAAAAGCCTTTACTTGACTCTTAGTACTTTTAATTCTTTGTGCCTTTTCAATAGCTTGACTATATGTCTCCAATTGAACAGCTGCCAGTGCCTCTTGAATCTCCACATTCAAACCCTGGACAAACTGACGAATTCTCCTTTAGTCTGTTAGCACTAACTCTGAAGCAAAACGAGAGAGTTTGGTAAATTACGTCTCGTACTCCGCCACACTTATAGTCCCTTGATGTAGGCGTATGAACTCATTTTCTCGCCTTTCTTGAACAAGTGGCGGTAAGTGCTTCTCATTAAACTCACGAGTGAAATTAACCCATGTCCATAGGGTTTGTTCCCTATCCCACTTGGCTCGAATCACATTCCACCAGGCACGAGCCGCTCCCTTAAATAAAAAAATAGCAAAAGCTATCTGCCATTCCTCCGGGTATCCTAATGGAGCGAATAGATCAGACATTCGATCCAACCAACTCTTTGCTATATCAGGGTTAGGTCCATCCAAAAATTTTAGCGGTAAAAACATTTGAAACCTTTATAAGGCACGGTCCTCTCCCTCATGATTTTCGGGATGTTGTACCTGGCCTTGACCCTGTTGGTTGACCATTCGTTCTAACAAATCAGCTATTTGCTATATTGCTGTAGTTACTTGGGTCTCGGCTTGTATATTTGCATTTTCATTGGTTACCCCTTCAGTTCCTTGTCCTTGTTCTCGTCCTCTACCCCCACCACGAGTCTTCATTTGATTATTTTATAACTTCAATAATTGGGACAAAATATGGTACGAATTCAAAGCACTAAAAAATTATACAATGCACGAATTAGCCAATATACCAAAATATCATACACGAAACTATATACATATATATACAACTCACGCCAAAATATACACATATCAGTTCACAACTAGCCATCATTCAACCAATACAAAATATGTTAGTTTATAAGCACATATTAGCTCCAAAAAGTCAACAAAAGAACTCAGAGTAATGGTCCTAGCGGAAATCCCCTACAGAGCCTATAGAGTTTATCGCATCCATCGGCCCCGCTCCGCCAGCCCTAGATAGTGCCTCCGCAGCCAAATCTAAGAGAAGTTCATAGTCTAACATAATACCCCGGGCTCTCTCTCTCATCTGCCCCTTCAAAGCGAAGAGATGGCGGTGGGTTTCCTCAAGCTGACGACCAAGGGTATGCGTCCGTTCCGCCTCAGCTCGTAACCCCATCTCGAGGTCATGCAGGCGCATGGCCTGTGCATGACTCACTCTCTGGTCTCATCCAATTGTGCCCTCAAAGTGTCAACCGTCCTACCTAGGTGACGATGCTCGTCATCTATAGTCATAACAACCTTATCCGGGTATCCATACGTATGTCGACACTCAGACGATCGACTCATCTGGCCGAAGAGAGAATATAGCCTATAAAGTTCTCCGACCCTCTTTTGATATCTAAGGACTCGTCGGCACACCACTCGGTTCACCGGCTCGCCTACACTCGTAGCATGTACTCCGACACCGCTAGGTCTACCGGTATTGTTAGGTCCACTAATATCGCTAGATCCACTAGCCTCCATACCTACACAACAAAATATCACCTAATCAGTTTTTCGGCATTTCATCTTAATAGATATGATTCAATTTAAAGACAATCGAATACTTATATGTTCTATAACACATTTCCCAACTGCCCAAGTCCTCTAACCTGTGCGCTCTGATACCACCTGTAACGACCCCACCGTACCCAGAGGCGTACCAAAAGACTTAGTAGATCGCCTGCCTAACTCATGCCAGGACTCAATACTTAAAATGAGAAAATAGATTTCACGCTAAAGGAAAGTTCTATTTATTCTATTACAACTTCAAAGTTGCATAACCTAGTACATCAAGTCATACATACTACAAGTACCAGAAAGTAAACCCTAAAAAAGCTGATAACTATAACCACCACGACAAATATGTACATCTTACTAGTCAACTTATAATAAGTACAAATTCAAGTATTCTATAGCCAAAAGTCTAAATACCTTCCCGAGCGATCCCCGCATCGGCCCCCTGCTAAGGAAAACAAATGGAGTGGGGTAAGGTATATGCTTAGTGAATAATCAGGGGTAAAAATGTAAACTCACATCCAAATAAACAAGTAAATCAGGATATTTCACATCAATAACAGAAGGGTAACATCACAATGGTAGGATACGAGTGGCTCCAAAGTCAGTTCAATTCCCCGAGCTTGAACGCCTGTTGACACTCCGTCAACCAAAGTACTCATGGTCCGTAGACTCCACTTACTTTTCCCATTCACCTTATCAACCCTCGCTGGCTAGTCAACAAACACAGCAGCTCGAGCGAAACAAAATCACTTAACTTTAATCAAAGCTTTAACAAAGAACGAAATCCCAAGGTTAGCATGGAACTAACTTCGACCAAGCCCCGACTGGCTCGAATAGTTCGTCTACCCTTGGAACCGGACTGGAACCAAGCCCTGAGATATCGAATCTTTCAATAGATGATATCTCTCAACAAAATACTTACCTCAACAGCACATAGCAAAAAAGGATTCAACTCAAGTCCTGTAAACACCCCCATTAACACACAGCAAAAGGGTGATATTTGTGAGAACCCTAGAATTTTCATATTTTCCTAGCCTATTGTTTATTCTCATTCTCTCTCTTAAGTGAAAATTTGTCAACCAATCATTTTAAACAAAGGAAGGCCTGTTGATATGTGTATTTGTGTGTGACATATGTATATATGTGTATGTGTTAGAAGTACGGTTGAGCGCGGCAATCGAATTCAGAAAAGGGAAAAAAATTTTGTGAAAAGCTAAAGGGCCAAATCCGGCGCAAATCCGGCCAGTTCTTGGCCGGATTGTTGATGGGTTTTGAAAAAAAATTTCATTTTGCTACTGCCTTGAATCCGGCCAAGAATCTGGCCAGATTCTGGCCGGATTGTGACGTGGCAGCTCCGGCAGCCACTTTTGACCAGCTATTTTCCTTGATAAATATCTTGTTTTGGCTGCAATTTGTCCTCATTTTTGCTTTCTTCTTGCCGGCTCTTTGGAGAGAAAAACAAGAGAGAAACCTCTTCAATTTCTAGTTTTAATTCTCACTCAAATCTTGCGATTTCACCGATGATTTTGGAAAATACTTCATACAAGTGTGTACTAAGGAGGGTTAAAGCTTTTGATGGATTGATTTTGGAAGGGAAGCTTTAAGTTGATAGCTTTCTTGAATTTGAGGTAAGTTGGATAAACAAGTTCCCTTTTGTTCTAATATTGGTTAATTAATGGCTGTGGTGGTTAAGTATGTTATATTGTGGAGTATTTCATGGGTTGAAGGAATTTAAGGTGAATTTCTGATTTATTAGGGGATTTTTTGATTTTATATTATAATCATGGATTGGTCTTGAATTGATGGATTGTTATGGTGTTAAATGGACTCTTTATACGTTAATTGCAGTTGTTTGCGGAAAATTTTCGCTTGTGGTGTGAATTTCCGGTTCTAGGGTTTAATTTGGGGGGATTTTCTATGGTTGGCTTATAAGCTTCTAGTTGGCCTTGATTAAAAGGTTTTGTGGCCTAATTGGATGTATTTTATTGATTGTTAACCGTATATGTGATAATAGTTAATTGTTATGATATTGGGTATGTAAGGCTCAAAAACAACCTAAGAGGGGGGTGAATTAGGTTGATTAAAAATACTTTATTGAGTTTATGCACTTTTTCTTTAATAAAAATTTACCTTCTTTTCTAGTAGTGATCAGCCAAGTAAATTTAAAGAAGAGAGCGATGTTGATCAGAAATAAGAGTGTATATAAGTAATGAGAATTTTATTAAATAAAAAGAATAAGATAGAGTATCAAACCAATTGTCTACCAAGGTTTCCTCAAACTTGAAGACCAATCACAAAGATGAGCACCTTCTTTTTGATGAAAAATAATCAACTCAATGTACAATGGAGGGATCACTTCCTCCTTGGCCCAAGCCTCACTTAGTCAAGTTAGGAAGTTTTACTATCACTCAGATAACCCTCAACAAAGCTACACTATTGAAAATTTCAAACACAAGAGAAGTGCTTATAAGAATTTCACATTACTTGGAGAACAAATCTTGCTTAGGAGACTATTTTCTAGTTAAAATATCTCTTGAGATCTTGTAAACGAAGTGTGCAAAAGTCGCTCCCTGGTTCAGAATCGTTTGTATTTAAAGGGGACCAAAAATGGGTTTCATTAATGCTTCCAACGGATAGAAGGCAGATGAAGAGTCAGCTAGCCGTTGGGGCTGTCGGACGTCCGACAGCTTAATCATCGTCCGATCCCATCGTTCGAAAATCAGCCAAGTTGTCGTTCGGACGTCCGATAGGATTTTATCATCCGACAGTTTCTGCATCTGAACGTCGTCAGAGAGTCATCGAACTTTGTGAAATTTTTCAGACGTTCGACGCGATCGATGTGCGTCCGAAGCGTGCGTCCGATCCTTCCGGACGTCCGATGCTTCCTCACGAGCGTCCGACAGAGTTTTCTTCTTGATGTTATTCATCCTTTTGGACGTCCGACATGAGTGCCCTGTTTTTGCTTCTTCTTTTAGTTGATTTTCTTTTCTTGACACCTTTGTATATGATTCTCTAAAAAATAAAACACTTATATTTGAAGAGAATTAAATAAATATTTCAAAGTAGTTTGTGATAATCAAAATCAAGAATAACATTCTCCCTCTTTTTGATGATGACAAAACAATGGTTTGAAATGAAATTTGATGATTAAAAATAGGCTCTCCCTTTCTCATTTGACAAAAGCTCCCCCTTACTTAGTCAATCGTAGAACAAAAATTGAAAATCTCCCCCTCACTTGGCTACTTCACAGATTTATTCAATCATCCAAAAACAGTTAAGCAACCGACATTTTACGAACTGTCCAGCCAATTCAACGCATCCCGCACATATCCATATTCATATCTTCATATCTCTCCCCTTTTTTGTCATCACAAAAGTCAAAAGGCAAAGAGACATTACAAGAACCAGTAACATGAAAAAGAACTAAACATTCATAACAAAATAGCTTACGAGCATCACAAACATTACATCCACATATCCAGTTTTGAACATTACAAGCACCAGAATCAAGGAAACAAAAAAAGTCCGAGGCAGCCATCTAACATCCAGCAAATAGAAAACAGTCAAACAGAATGCAAATGATCCTAATAGGTCTAGTGATCCTAAATGGTAAACTAAGAGGATCTAGGCGTCCTTCGAGTAAGCAGATACTGAGAGAGATCCTCCTCCTCAGTGTCTTCATCATCTTCAGCATCTTCACCAACTGGTTTCTTGCCTTTGTCAGATGTGGAAAGATCATGAGGTGCCACGGGAGTAGAGGTGAGGTCGATGGGAACAGGACTCATAGAGCAAATAGGAACTGATGAACTAGGATCAGTAGACCGTGACTCTTTGCCATGAGGAACTTCCTCAACCACAGGTGGGGGAAAAAGAAGATTCTTTTTATCCAAGAAGTCTGCTTGTTGCTCGGATGACATGGTGAGCATGAGACCATATTCAAGAAGTAGAACATATTGTTTAAGATCTCGAAGGAGCTCAACCACTTCAGAATTTGAAGAAGAAGATGCCTTAGTGGAAGTCTTCCTAGGATGAATAGAAGTCAGTGCAACAGAGGATGGAGTGTGAAAGGGATTATGTGCAGCCTTAGATCTAGGTTTATTAGACGTGGCCCCCTTATAAGCCCACATATTATCCCTAAAGACAAGATTCTTGCGCTCAAAATAAGCCTTAGTAAAGGCAGAAGAAAATGTTTTTTTTGGACAAACACCAAGGATGGGTACTTTGTAAAACTCAAAAATCTTCTGAAGAAATTTTTCATAAGACAGTTTTCTACGAGAATTAGTAGTAAAGCGAAATAAAAACTTGCACATGACAAAACCAAAGTCAATGCGAATTTTTTCTCGCAAACAATAAAAAAGATACAGCTCCATTTTATTAGCATCTGTCCTATGACCATCGGTAGGCACAAGCAAATTTGAAATGATTGAGAAAGCAATGAGATTCACAGGAGCAAGATCATTTAGTTTTGCATCAGCAGGGGCAGAAAACTTCTTTTGAAAATAAGACAACATCTTAGCACTATCAAAGTGATTATCAGCAGTGGGATGCTCTTCATAAGAAAAGAAATTGGCAATTTTACTTTTGTATCCTGGTCAATAACAGTATTTAAAACAGCATTCACAATCTCAGGATCAAACACTAAATCTACCCCATTTACCCTGGACAAAATTTCAGTGTGGTCAGTGCCTTTCCTAAAATTGGCAAAGAATTGATATAGCATTTCAGGGTAATAAACGTTGGGCGTGGAAATGATATGTGACCATTTCTGGAATCCAAAGAGATGTAGAATGAACTCTAAACCTATCTTGCGAAATTTAGAGAGATTTATGGTACGTTGAGGAATGAAACCTTTTTGGAATATCCAGGAGTGTTTTTCTTTGGCAGCATCATCAAAGAATGGGGAGACTGTGGTTGATTGGGAGGGCGGTTGAGATGTAGTCCCTTGTCCGGATTCAGGCTGAGCAAAAGGCTGTGAAGTTTGAGCCTTTACTGCTCCCTTTTTGACACGTTTGGAGGATCTTTTGGCCCTAGGAGAATCAGCATCCTCATCCCTGAGTGTGTGTTTGCGTTCGGCAGGCACTTTTCCTCCTCTTAAATTTACCATTGTGTGAAATGCGTGAGATGTATCATAATAATGATGCACACAGTAGTATGGGAGCGAATCACACAAGAATTTTGGGATAAATGAGCCTTGAAGATGATTGAACAGAATGGCTATGGGAAAATAGGGTTTTGAGAGAAATTTGGGAACTGTCGAAATATGATGAGATTTGGTGAAAAGATCAGGAATATGAACTCGCAATGATCAGAAAAAGTTTTTGGTTGAGTCAATTTTGGAATAAGTGCTTCAGAATAGCATGAATTGAGAGTGAAAAGGAGAGACAGTTTTCGTCAGAGAGAGAAGAGAAGAAGAAGGGTCTGAAGCAAATAAGGAGGAAAGTTACTTTAAAAAGTGTACCGTTGCACTGTCGGACGGCCGAACGAAGTCGTGCGTCCAACAGTTTCGTCCGAATAGGTGCTTTCTGGAAAAATAGCTGAAGAATATTGTCGGACATCTGTTCATCTGCTTTCGGACGTCCGAAAGCTTTAAACAGAAAAAATTTTTAAGATGATTTTTCGATTATCCCTAATTTTGATCTTAGATGAATGAATTGATCCAATGACAAAGCTTTTGTGAAAATATCAGCAATTTGATCTTTAGAACAAACATAATTCACACAAATTTCACCTTTTTAAACAAAATCGCGAATAAAGTGGTGCTTTATATCTATATGTTTTGTCCTAGAATGCTGAATTAGATTTTTGGTCAAATTAATAGCACTAGTATTATCACAGAATATAGGCATGCAGTCATATAACAATCCAAAATCATTCAAGGTATGCTTCATCCATAAAAGTTGAGCACAACATGCACTAGCGGCAATATATTCCGCTTCGGTTGTAGACAAAGAGATTGCATTTTATTTTTTGCTAAACCAAGAAACTAAGCAATTACCAAGAAAGTGACAAGTTCCACTCGTACTTTTTCTGTCTACATGACAACCACCAAAATTCGCATCCAAATATCCATATAGAGCAAATTCACAAGATCTAGCATACCAAAGACCATAGTCTAATGTACCTTTCAAATGCCTAAAAATCCTTTTAACAGCGTTCAAATGAGATTCTTTTGGACAAGATTGAAATCTAGCACACAAGCAAACAGCAAACATAATATCGCGTCTACTTGCGGTTAAATAGAGTAGGCTTCCAATCATACCTCTATAGTGCTTTTCATCCACATGTTTACCTTCTTCATCTTTGTCAAGTTTTGTAGAAGTGCACATTGGATTTCCAACTTGCTTTGAGTCCTCCATGCCAAATCTTTTCAGCAATTCCTTGGTGTATTTTGCTTGATTTATAAAAATTCCATCTAGGGCTTGATGTATTTGAAGTCCAAGGAAGAAATTTAATTCTCCCATCATACTCATTTCAAATTCACTTTGCATAACGGTGGAAAAATCCTTGCATAGATACTCATTAGTAGCACTAAAAATAATATCATCTACATATATTTGCACAATAAGAAGATCATTTAACACTTGCTTAGTAAAAAGTATGGTGTCCACAATACCTCTTTTGAAACCATTTTCAATCAAAAAACCACTCAATCTTTCATACCAAGCTCTTGGAGCTTGTTTTAGTCCATATAATGCTTTTGAGAGTTTAAACACATGACTTGGAAATTTTGTATTTTCAAAACCGGGGGGTTGATCCACATATATTTCTTGATCAATAAAACCATTTAAGAAGACACTTTTAACATCCATTTGAAACAATTTGAAACCTTTGAAGCAAGCAAAAGCAAGAAGCATTATAATCGATTCTAATCTAGTTACGGGAGCAAATATTTCATCAAAATCAATTCCTCGGTGTATTTCTTCTGCTCGGTTTCTAGCGGCGTGGTCAGCTCGGCCGTCTTCTTTCTCTCCAGCTCGTAGGCAGCCTGGGACTCCGTGAGTTGTTTCTTTAGGGACTCCAGCTCGGTCTCGGCCACCTCGAGCTGGCTCGACAACTTGTTTTTGGCTGCATCAGCTTGGGACAAGGTTTCTCCTATATTTTCATACCTCTGTGACAGCTCGGCGCCAGTAACGTTAAGCTACAAATTAAATGCAAGGTCAGGACGAGCCAGATGCAGAGTACAACCAAGCAGAAGTCAGTTCAAAGGAATACCTGAGCTGCGCTGAGGTAGTAGTGCTCCAGGAGTTCAGAGTTGGACGCGAGTTGGATGAAATGGTGGTCGTGCGGGAGCACCGTGCCCCTAAGGAGCTCCCGAGCTGCTTCTGGGAATTGAGTTCTATCATTCACCGACAACCCCCACTTTAGGTAAAAGTGCAGGGGGTGCGGATGTGCGCTCAGCCCGGAAGGAGGTTTCAGAGGTATCACGTTCCTCCTGTGCCACATGACTGGTGGCGACTCTGATGAGTCCTGTTGCTCTGCGGTATTTGCTCCGTAATGAGTGGTGGGGGCAGCTGGTTGCCCTTCTTGGGTGTGAGGGGAACTCACCTCAGTCCGGGCCTTCTTGGCAGTCGTTTTTTTCCTTTTCTTCTTGGGCTCCTCCACAGGCGATGACTGAGCTACAGTTTGAGGAATGGGTACTGATGGAGGAGGAACTGCGCTGATAGGAACGGTAGAGGGCTCAGGAGCAGGCGTGCTCGAGCTGCCAGTTCCCCCTATGTTCAGTAGTTGGGAAAATCTCTTTACTACAGGACAAAGAGGGTAGGTCAGTTCGAACAACATAGCAGAACTCATAAAAGAAAGAAGGAATGGGGGATGAGCTCAAGAATTTACAAGCTGCCAGCTCCTCGGGAGTGAGAGGTCGGAGATCGGGGGCAAGGTCGTTCACCTCTGCCCGAATTAACCCCGTGGACCAGAGCTTCCTTCACCTTCAACCGAGCTCCCGAACTAACCAGGCGGTCTAGTTCGGCCGCTGGTAGTGGCGAAAGAATGGGGTCGGACACCTGGATCTCTTCCCTCTAGGTCAAGGAAGGGAAGCCTGTGTTCTTCACATAGAAGAATTGGGCCTTCTAACCTTTAATAAAGGAAGGAACATGCGAGAACAGTTCACGGGTTGGGAGCTCCCCTCTGCTCCTACAAGCGAAGTAGAACCAACCGTAGACCGGACCGCTGACCTTCATTTGAAAAATGACCTGAACAGGTCCAAGGAGTAGAGGATCTCGAGGATACGACACAAAATAAAGAAGCCAAGAATCGACTGGATAACGTTAGGGACGAGCTGGGTTATCCGAATTCCCCAGAAGGTCATAATTTGGTACAAGAAGTGAGGAATCGGAAGGCGGAGACTAGCTATGAGCTGATCTTTATATATGACCCCAAACTTAGGAGGAGGTCGACATGCATACTCCCCTGGTCGGGCAGCCCGAGCCTCGAACTGGGGAGGAATGTCATACCTCCCCACCAGTTCGTCTACGTCCCCCTTGTCTAGGAGAGGGGATGATCTTGACTTCCCTGAAGTCGATGTCAGGCCCCTTAGAGGGTCCTGCCCTGGCGTGAGCTGGAACTGCTTCCAGTGGGATCTCTGGGGCAGCAGCTCCAGCGTCAGGCTGGGTAGGATGGCCGGGTTGGTCAATATCTTGGGCTGGGGAGTGAACGGGGGAAGAGAGGTACTCAGACCCAGATGAACTAGAGTAAGAGGAGCTAGAAGAAGAAAAAATTATTTCTATTGGGGCAGGGTAGGTTACTCTACACCTAGGTACCGAACTAGTGATGTCTGAGTGTGTGAAAGAAGAAGACATAAAAGGAAAAGAGGACTTACAAGCAGATAAGGAAGAAGAGCTGGTAGGTGTTTAGAAGGGGACGCTACTCTTGGACAAACTCACTAAGCACGGTGCAAGCTGGTGGAGATTTGGAAGTAGAGAAAATGAGAAAGGAAGCTTGAAAGTGACGGCTGGGGGTCTATTTATAGGTCACCCGGGCAGGAAGGCAAAAAGTCCCAAATTGAAATTTCAAATTCATTACTAGAAAACCATCGCCTTGGGGGACAGTTGAGCTGACAACCGCCATTATGAGGAAACATGGCCCTTGGAGGGCCGGTTACGCCAGCTGACGTGGCAGTTACACGAACAAGAGCCATGACCATGGGATTGTAGGCCCCACGCCGAACCTACCCATCACCTCGAAATTTGGTCCAGACTCACTCGACCCTTCGGTGATTCTAGACTCAAAAGGGGGGCTAATGTAGTGGGCCCAATACACAGGTGACATGTGTCAGCTCGTTTGAACTGCGTGCGAGCTCTGCAAGAGAGGTCCTACAGCTCGGACACATCAGCTCGGCATAAGGGGAGACCAGCTTGATGGGAGCCGCCGCCTCTCCATGCGGCGGGCCTAATGGGCCGCGGCCCCTGAACCTTTCAGGGTTGTCATACGAAACCCTAGAAAGACTTCGAATCCTAGGAGACTCCGACTCCTATATGGGAACTACTACTCTCAAGCCTATAAATATAGCATCACACGACAATACAAGGGACTCACCAACAGTATTCTATACTCTTACTTTACTTTCAAACTCTTGCTGACTTGACCGTCGGAGCTAGCCCGGGGATTTCAACTCCGCCGTTGTTCTTTCTTTGCAGGGTAGCCCGCTCTACTTCCCCCTCTCACCTCGGCCATTCTCAGCCAACCCAGCTCGTAGCAGCTCAGCTCGGATCGCATCTTTGGTTGTTGCATCAACATCGTTTTCGAAATTTTTTCACAAGTGAGACAAAATTGAGCCATAAGATGCAGCTTCCCAGTTTCTCTCGGATAGACAGGCAAAACAGGACAGTCTATTTTGCCGATTCGCTACGGTTTACTCAAAACGAACTAGTAGGGAATTCTTATGCCGTTTGAAATCTCTGAATGTCTGGTTTTGAATGCCACAAACAGCACTCAATTTCAACTTTTGTACGAAGAGTTATGCTCAAACAAAGTACCAGTGGGCGGCTGCGCTGACAACAAATTTCTATATTTCGAACTTTTCCAAAACTCAAGTTTTATGCAACCATTTGAGATGATTTTTGACAGACACTTTTACACACATAATACAATATATATCAATCAATTTAGCAGCTATGTAATCAACAAAATTTCGAATTTAAAGTAGGATATCAAAACAGAAATTTTGGCCAGCTCACTCTCACGGCTTCTTTCAAATTTCTCTCCACTATCAAACCATAATCAAGCTATAATCCACATAAACAACAAAAATCAAGCAATATCCTTGAGTCAGTTACCTCATAGGCCACCTCAAGACCACTAGCCTAGAATATAAAGCAAGATAAAAGCTTCCTCAAGTCCTCTAGCCTATTATCTTGATTAGGGTTTCAAACCCATGAAATTCAAACTCTAATCTTAGTAAAATTTGAAAGGTTAAAGGAGATAAAGGGGGTTACCTTCCAAGCAACTAAACCCTAGTTGTAGGTAAGAGTTTCCTCCAAAATTTCACCAAGAAACTCCATAAGATGGCACCTTTCTTCAAGCTAGAGTGAAATTCCAAGTGGTTTGTGAGTTACATGAGGAAAAGCAAGCAAACTTGGAGTTAGAAGATGAAGTTTTCTCTTCCCTTTTTCTTCCCTTGGCTAGCCGAAAATGAGAGATGGTGAGGGAGTATTGGTGGTTTGAATCTTGTGGAGGAGGAATGAGGAAAAAGCTGACTTTAAGTTTTTAATAGGGTTTTGTACTACCACTTTCTCTCTTATTTGTTACACTTATACGCTAATCCTCCAAGATAATTCCTCTAACACTGTAACTATTCATACTTACTAGTTTAGAATTAATTCTCCAAGATCATTGCACTCTCGGACTAAACATTACCTCGAAAAACTTGTATTCGCTATTCCTTACTAAACGAGCTGCAGAAAAATTAAATTTACTAACGAGATGTTATAAAAATATAAATAAGACGTTGTTCCATGTAAATGGATTTAAAATGGTTGAAATAAATTATTCGAAGAAAACGGGTGAATAAATAATTAAATAAACCAGTAAAATAAAATAAAAGTAAGTAAAATTCGGGTCCTCACATCTAATGATTTGCTATTTGAAGTGTTATTGCCCACTTTTATGAACTCTTATGCTCGCTACTTTGATATTACAAGTTTTACATAGTGGTCAACTTGCTACTTGATTCTTGCATGATATTTGGAACCTCACTGAGTTTTGACTCACTCCATTAGTTTTGTTTTCCTTACAGGAGTTGCGAGCATAGGTGTGAAGCTGGGAAAGGTTGGTTTTGTCTAGACTTTTAACTCTTGTAATTTGACCAACGCTAGTGCTCAATTAGGGTTAAAAGTGTGACTAGAACTTGAATCTTTTGTTATGTTTGGATATGTACAATAATTTAAGATAGACGGGTGTATGGATGTACATTTTAAGTTTGGGATTGCTGTTTCTTTTACTTTCGATGTTATACATTATCTCGTAAGTTAATGTGAGTGAGGCTTGGCAAGAGTTGGACAAGCGGTCCGCTAACCTTTAGGGTACGCTCTAGGGGGAGGTAGTCACAGGTGGTATCAGAGCCTAGGTTTGAATTGGTCTGGGCAGATTGAGTGACTTGTACTTGATATGGTTTATGTACAAACGTCTAAGTGTGAAACCCTAAAGAATAGGTGGTCAACTTAGTTTTAATTGTTTGAATTGCTTATTTTCATAATGTTACTTGTGCTGTAGGCAATGAAAGGAGATGGCGAGAATGGGATTGTCGAATGACCTCGGCGGGTGCTTAGCTATCAAGAACATCCAGGAGGGCCGGTACCTCAATGGGCCCCAGGACGTGGAGTAAGGCACTGTGATTGCCGGCAAACCTACTCATATCCTGATAGGGTGGGTCTTGCCATAGAGGATGAGAGAGAAATGTTGGCCAATACTAATCGTAGGGCCCAAACTGAGATCGAGCGCTTGAGGGCAATGCTGGGGAGCAAGGTGCTAGAATTCAGGAGCTCGAGGCTTCTATTCTCGAGGAGCAGGAACGAAACCAATGACTTTCAAGAGCAAGTCCAAGAGGCTAATGGTCACCTTGTTCGAATAGTGAGGGAAGTAAGGGATCGAACCGATAATATTTTAACCAAGTTTGGGGCACTTGTGGAAGAAGTAGTACAGGTGAACTTGGCCGAGGAAGGTCAAGGGAACGTAGCTTCTAGTGACTCAGGAGCTAGCCGCACCTGAGGAGGTGGTGGAGTCCCCTGGATCAACGACAAACTAAGCTAGAAATATAGGGTGTGGGGATTGTACAAGGTAGCTAGGACATAGTATAGGATGGTTGGGATGACACATCACCTTTCTTGTTTTGTTTTTGATATTGACATGTTACGATTGATGTATATAGCGTACTATTTTGTTCTATGTCCTTTGGTTGCTATAAGAACTTGAGTTTGTTAGGTTGATATGCACAGTACTTCATGACTTGATATGTGAATTGCTATGACATGTATATAAAGAAAGTATGTTATTTTAAATGCATTCTATTATTTTCATTTTATTATTTGAAAATGCATTTATCGAGCTTTATAGCTGCTTTAGTTTACTTATACCTATATAGTCTATTTTTCAAAAGAGGTATGGAATGTAGACAAATTCAGGGACGCAATTCTAGCCGTGGACGTTGAGTTAGACAAGTACAAGAATCGAGAAAAGGGAGAGATGCGACGACCAAACAACAACCTGAAACTAGGGTTGAATGAGGGTGTCGTGCCCCATTTTTTGATGAAAAAAATAAGATTACAGGTTTATAAAATGAATTTTGATTTATTTTTGAGTGAAAATGAGTTTTTGATTTGTAGAGAATAAATAAAGAAAAAGTGCCTAAAATGGGACTTAAAAGTGTGACGATTTTGGCCCAAAATAATAGTTTAAAAAGGGTTTTTAAATAAATAAAAAATAGAAGTCGCCACTTGACATTGAGTTACGGTGTGCCAAGTCACCTAAAATGAATTTTAAATAAAATGTAGATAAAACCCTTTTTAAACGACTCCAAATCTTCGAAAATCGAGAGAAAAAAGTTCGGGAGTCACGGTTGAAGAAAAGGAAGGCAAGGTTAAAATTCAAGGCACCCTTTCATCCTAGCCAAAGCAGGTTGCATGATTTAGTCACAAAATTTTCTTAATTTAACCTAAAAACTTATCACACTTGGATGTTAATATATAAATGCAAACCTAGACCTAATGGTTATCGGAAGGGTCAATATGTCTCTTTGAATTTTAGTTGGTGCAAATCGCATTAATTGCGACGCCCAAAAGTGAATCTTTGTAGAGGTCACAAATATGCAATAATGAGACTTGAAAAAATAGAAAAATTATAATATATAAATATACATGATCTAAAAAGAGGAATGCAATATAACGGGTACGGGAATACTAAGATTCGTGACTCAATTTTCCCTTTTATAGAGGAAATACGAGCGTGTTAAGGCTAAAAGACCATACTCGTCCATATCCCATATTCGAGGGGTACTCCTTAATTTAATCAAGCAAATGTACTAACCTATTTCTAATTTTTCTTAAATGAAATGCAAGTTTAAATGTCATGTTTCACACGTAGAGATAAGGGATATACATATAGAGGAAATATCATGCAAACAATGGTGAAGATCCTAAAAAATAGAAAATATACATGAAATGTAGTGATTTGTCACATAAATATGATCTAGTGCGTGGACGTCCCTAAGGGTCTAGCATTGGACTAACTCATGTCTATAAAATCTTCACTAGCATTGGATTAGCGAGAAATCGAAAAAATAGACCGTAACTAGCGTTGGACTAGTGTGGTGACGTCATACATTTATTATAACTAAATAAATCATATAAACATAACAAAAGCAAGTAAACACAAAAATTACATAAAACACATAGCACATAAGCATGATATCTAGATGCAAAGACCCTAAAGAAAGCGAGTAAACACATATGCACGCAAGCATGCAAGCACACAAACAAATAAAAGCAAATAGAGATTGAACTATTACACTTGGGGGCTCTAACTACAATCTAAGGGAGGGTGAAAGAATAAAATAATAAAATAACTACCTAACTATTACATATTCTATCGACATACATGTTTAACGAGAATTAAATCCTATCTATTACATAAACTAGCTAAATACATGTCTTGAAACCCCTAACTATTACAACTTGACATTTAAATGCCTCTCAAATAACTAAAAATTAAATTAAAATAAATATACTAAATTTAAAACAAATAAAGTGAAAAAATAAATAAAAAAATTCAAAAAATGCGCAATTACATACATAAAATCACATAGGAGCACATAGAATTTTCAAATAATAAAAGAAAATACCTCCCCTTGAAGTAGTAGCTAATTGGGTTTGGATTCACCATATTTAAAGCTCCAAAAATCAACAAAGTAGTCAATGTACTAATTTAATGAACAAATAAAAGCAATAATATGTAAAGAAATGGAAATGATCATGAAATTGAACAATTAAAGCATTTAAATGAAAGTAAACAACCTATATTCAAGAAATTAAAACAAGCAAGGATCTAATTGAAATAATTATAAAAGTTTTAGGGGTCAAATCAAAACAAAATAAAAATTCTAAAAACTAATTAAGCTCTAATTGTCTCCTCAAACCAGAAATGAACTTGTCTAAAGCATGACTAAAAAATAAGAAAATGATTGAATTTCAAAATAGTAAAATTGATTGATTTTTCCCTATGTTTTGGGCCATAGCAGAATTAAGCAACAATCTGGGGGTCAAAATGCAATTTTTTGAAATATTTCATGTAGCCTTTGAAGAAGCTCTCTTTCTTCTGCAATTTCCTACTACTTTATTCAGACATCCTTTGTAATTTCAAACCCAAACCAGCAAAAAAGTTATTAACCAAATCTCATTAAAACTTCAACTCTGTTTGGATAACACAACCCAACTGCAGGAAACATAGTCATTGAGGATCAAACGAATAACCAAATGGAAAAACATGCAACGACAGAGAAAAACAAAACTAGCTTTCTGGTGAATCCTAAATGGGTTTATCGAAAGCGAACACCTTTCAATCAAACTATTGAACCATCGAGCATCAAACTATCCCAGCACTTTGACAAAATCAAATCATTAAAACCCATGGATCACATCCATTCTGCTTGCACGGATGAAAGAAAGGTGATGGCCCTTTTTTGTTCATAAGTGTCCAACAGAAATTTCACAACACAGCTTTTGTAGACACCAAATTTTTCAACTTGTTTATTTCATTTTTATTTTATTTTTGTTTTAGTATAGCTATTATCTATTTCTTGTTTTGAGGCACTTTTAGCATTGTATAGCATTTTAGATCATTATTATCTATTATTTTAGTTTTCATTTTATATTCGTTTTTGCCCTTTTAGCTGTTTATTTTTATTATAAGACTTTTAGCACAAAAATTTGTCAAAAGAGAAAATTATGCATGGAAAATATGTTTTATTTCTTTTTACTGTTTATTAGTTGAAAAAAAAAAAGACTCGCACATGCAGCAGCGTAGGAAATTATTCTCTTTTTCATGGGTTTTTTCTGGTGGATCGGATGGCTGGAATTTTGGGGTAGAAATCAACCGCCCATCCTCACCTTTGAGGTGAGGGTTTAGGGGGGTTCCACTGGATATAAAAGGCTAAAAAAAGAAGCGCAGCAAAAGAGGAAAGATAGGAGAGGATAACAGTGAGGGTTTTGAGAGAGCAAAAAACCAGAAGGCTAGGTAGCGGCTAGGTTTTGAGGGGAGAGAGCATCTAAGGACGACTGAGGAAAGGCAAGGGAAATAGAAGAACAAAAAAGGGAGAGAAAGGGGTTATGACGGCCGAAAAATCTGGAGAGGAAAAGAATGGCTGACGGCTAAAAGCTGAGTGACGGAGAAAGGCAGCAAGGGGGCGGCTGAGTTGGAGAGATGGGGGGAGTTTTGAGAGGATAAGGAGAGGAGCGTGCGATGGCTGAGCGAGAGTGAGTGAGAAAGAGATCGAGAGGAAGGTGGAACCATCGGAGAGTTTTGGAGAAAGAACAACCAAGAATCGAAGGACTCAGAGATGGGTTACTGATGCCGCTGCTGCCACCAGAATCCCCACCACCACCTGCAAATCCTCACCGCAAAAAGCTTGAAAGAAAGCATTGTGAGCTACCCTTTTCCCTTTAAATTCAAGTTTCCGCTTAAAAGTTCAGATTTTTGAAGTCTTCTAAGCGTGGATTCACTGAATCGGTTTCAGATCTCTGTTTTCGTGGCTTAATATCTCTTCATTTCTGTTTTATGGTCATCGGAAATCTGCCTTTTTGTTGGTGAAAAAACCTAGGAACTAAAAGTTATGTTTTGGAATCCGTATGGCCGAAAACTTGTGAACCAAAAGCTATTAACTTTCGCATGGTTTTCCTGTCATGAAACTGAATGTGTATGATTCGTGTGCGGTAAGTTGTGTTCTGAATAGCTTAGTAGTTTTCATGGTTTGAGTTTAGTTGTATATTCCACTAAATGGTAGTGTTCATTTGTTGCGTTTTATGTTAAGCTATAGCATGGCAGATTCATTACAGTAGCAGAATGTTTGCATTTGTTTTTGAGAAAAACTTCAGCTGTTGATCTAAATGAAGTTTCAGCTGAGTTATGTTCGTGTCCAAATGATCCATTGCTTCTTTTCTCTATTTTGGGTCAGTTAATGAATCGGTTAATGTATTAAGGTTTATTTCGTTTACTGGGAATATGTCTCGGCTGAGTGAAGGTGACATGAGTTTTTGCTTCGGATGAGTTTCTTTGCTGCATTTTAGTTCTTGTTTGCGATAGCCAGAGCCAACAAGCTGCTGCATTTCCTTCGTTGCTGTCTTCTCCACGGCTACTCACCGAATGTTGAATCCTTTTGCTAGTTAAATCTTATGCCTAAGTGTTTAATGATGAGGTTGTATGTCTTGGTTGAAGCCATAAAGGTTTTGTGTGAACCTAAGATGAGTTGCGGCAGCTTTTATTCTTCTAGTGTTTGCATGTTTTTCCAGAATTTTGCATAAGTATGAGATCTTGCTAAGGTTTTTATCTGTTTGGATGGTGGCGGGTATGTAGTTTGCGCTTAGTTTAAAGCTGTGTGTTTGGGTTTGAAATCAGAATTTTGATAGACAAGCTGTGCGTTTGGATTTGTTTTGTTTGTTGAAAGCATAAAAGCAAAGTATTGCAGAAAACTTGCGGCACTTTTTCTTTTTCCTTCTATTGCTGTTTTTAGTTTTGCACTCCCGATGGTCAGCTCTGATTCTCTGTTTCAAATCCTGCTATGAAGTCACATGTTTAGTCGATGATGGATAGGTAGAATTTTGGTTTCTTGTTGAATTTGCTTGCATGATAAAATGGAAAGAAAAGTGCTGCTGAATTGGTGCAGAAAAGAAAGGCTTCTATGTAATTTGCATGCATGGATAATTTCTGAAAAATTACACTTTGGCCCCTAAGTCTCCCTTTGTTTCACTATGGCCCAAACAATTGAAAAAATCAATCAAATTGATCCCTCCAACTTTCTTTTTCCTTTCAATTAGATCCTAATTTTGTGAATCATGGACTGTTTAGTTATTTAAATGCTTTCAATGGTTCAACTTCATCTGGTTATTTGAGGTGCCTTGACCCATTTTTATTGTTTTGAAGCTAATATTTCATTCATTTCATCACAAACGGGGAGGTATAACTTCTTTTATCCATTTTTTTGTCCCTCCTCTATGTGATCCAACGTGCTAAGTGAGAATTGCATGTCTACTTTGCTTTCCTTGCCTTTCCGTAATTCCTTTCATTTATTTCATTTACTTTTGCTTTTATTAAGTTATTCTTTTATGGGGTATGTGTACACCTCTTGGCTTGTAATAGATAGGGCTTGGAGAGCATTTGATGAAGACCTATTGAAAACGTGTGCCTAGCTAGCGAATGTAATAGGTTCATTAGCTTGGTTACTTGGTTTTGTTGCTATGTGTTAATTTGCTTTATTAGGCTCTTGCATTTAGTCGAGCATGCTAAGTGTTTATAGGTGACTTGCATGTCTACTTGCTTTCTATAGTCGTAGATGAATATGATGGATGAATGCACGTCACCATACTAGTCCAACGCTAGTTGTGGCTCATTGTCCCGTTTTCCACTAGTCCAACGCTAGTAGGAATTCATAGATATGGGCTAGTCCAATGCTAGACCCTTAGGGATCTCTCTCGCTAGTACATACTTGCACGTCTCACTACATTTCATGCATTTTTCTTAGTTTTCTAGCATTTGGCATGCCCCTCCCATCCTTTCCCCTTCATCTTAGGGATTTGCATCCTCATGCTAGTTATAGGGTACATTTGCTTGAGAGTCCCCTTTCGGTAAGGGAAACGAGCGAGTGTGGCTACAAAATAGCCTTAGCGCGCTAGTCCTTCCTTCTAATCAAAGGAAAAATTAAAGTCGTGAAGTTAGGAGTCATTCCCGTACCCGACTTGATGCATTCCTCTAGGTTCATACACTTTCATTTCTATCATATCATATCCTCACTTTTTTATCCGCATTTTCTCATTACTTATATTTTTCTCAATCCACATGCCATGTTTGCACATTCTTTTTCTTTTATTTATTTTCTACCTCACAAATTGCACCCAAATTGCACTTATATGCACTTACTACCATTATACCATATTTTCATCCACTTGCACACAAACACCTTCATTTTCTCAATTGGCACACTTGCACTTTTCTTACACTTGCACATTTGCACTTACATTTGTATTTTTGTTTTTATTTTATTTTGCATTCTTCTTACATTTTCACACTTGCACTCATATTTGGGTCTTCATTTGCATTACCCGTGACCTCTATGAGAGTTTTCCTTACTGGCCATCACAACTCATGTGATTGGGACCAAAAAGCCTCATAAGAGACATTTTAGATTTAGGATTGCATTTTTCTTTTTTTTTTTCATATCCATTAGTCACATCCAATATGCAACACATACTTTGGGTAGAAGAATTAAGAAAAGAAGGGCTAAGTCACGCAACTAGTTTTGGCTAGGGTAAGGGAGTGCCTTAGGCTTTGCCTTTGCCTTCTCCCTTATCAAATGTGACTCCCGATCCCTTTCTTTGGTTACGTAGGCCTAAAAATTCTTCACAAAGGGTTTGTTTACTTTTCTTTTCAAAAAATCACTTTTTGGGTGACTTGATACACCCTAACTCTATACCAAGTGGCGACTCCTTTTCTATCCAAAACCCTTTGTTTGGCCAAACCGTCGCATTTCACAATCCCACGGCCTTTTATTTTTAGTTTCACACACATTCACATACATATTCCACACACTACTCTCACACATCAAAAAGTGGGGCGCGACAGCTTTGATTATGAGCCACAAGATTTGCAAAACAACAAGGACACATATTCAAGATATATAAGTTCTCATCAGCTCCTAAACCTTATCATTTGTTAGGCAAACAAGATGCATCAGACCCAAAATAATCATACCATCAGCAATATAAATACACTACAAACTTGCGAAGCAATAATTTGAAAGAAAAATTTCTTTTTGATGAGTTTAATTTGACATGCGGATTGTAGCAAGCAAGGGAAGGATCGAGAGTTACCTTTGGTGTGTCAGTATGTCAAATAACCAGAGGAAATTCGAAGAGAGAATAATCAAAGCTAGAATCTGGACGTCAGCACCCTTGTTGTAGAAAATTAGCAGTGACAAGGTCGTCATTTTGAGCCTCGATTCAGCTAGCCTGGAGTTGTTTTCTCCCAGTGATTCATGAACAAAATCTCTTCTACTGCCCCCCAGGAAGGTGCAGAAACCACAAGATCCTTGAAAAAGCTAAAATCGAAGCCTAACTTTGGCCCAGAACCAGGCGTGTTCGTCAGCCTGCAGAAGAAAATTTTTCAGCAGCTTTTCTTTTTTTTTTCACCCGATCTTCCGTCTCCTTTTCCTCTCTTTTTCTTGTCCCAAGTGCTCTGTTTTCCCCCAGATTCTTTCTTCCTCTCTTTCTTTTCCTCTTTTCTCTTTTCTCTTCTTTTTTTTCTCTCTTTTCCCCCGAAACCCTCTTCCTCTCTTCTTCTGGTTTTCTTCTTTTCCAGTTTCTCTCTTGTTTTCCTTGCTCTCCCCTGCAATCTTCTCTCGGTTTCTCTTTTTTCTCCTCCCTTGCCCAAAACTCCTCCCCTGTTTCTTTCTTTCTTGCCTTTCTTTTTCTCTTACCTGAAGCCTTCTTCCCATTTTTTCCAGATTTTTCCCCTAACTCCACTTGTTCTAGCCATCTAGCCTTTACATGTTGTGCAACAAACCAAAACACATGGTTCATTTGCATGCATTCCACCTAACCAATTTGCATGCCTTCTACCTATTTTTCTTTTATTTTGTTTTCCAAAAAAATTTTAGAGTAGATAAAATGTTAAATTCCTAATTGAAATTGTCATGCAAAAAAATACATTCTATTTGGAAGAAATTGAGCTTGAAAAGCTTAAAAATAAATTTTTGTTGAGAATTTTCTTTTTCAGAAATTTAATGCAAAAATATTTTTAACAAAGAAAAATGATGAACCTAATTTACTAAAATAAATAAAAATAAACACTAACTATCATTTTGCAAACTTAGTCAACTAAAATAAAATAAAATAAAAAATAAGAATAAATAAAAGAATAAAGCTCAAATTGAATTAAATAAAATTAAAAATTTGATGTCTACAACTTGCCCCTCTTTGTTTGAGTTTTGCAGAAACTCGAGACAAAGACATAGATACCAACTACTTACCTGTAGTTATTCTACTGCGAACTGAAACAAGAAAATATATAAAGGTTAGTGAGATAAAACCCGTGCCTGCCATAACATCGGTCAGTGGGATAAAAATCCGAGTTTACCGTAAAATTGGTCAATGGGATAAAACCCGAGCCTGTCATGAAAATTGGTTAGTAGGATAAAATTCGAACATATCATAACATTGGTCAATAGGATAAAAACCCGAACTTGCCGCAAAATTGGTCAGTGAGATAAAACCCGAGCCTGCCATAACATCGGTCAGTGAGATAAAAACTCGAGCCTGCAAGTGGGATAAAAGCCGAGCCTATCATAACATCGGTCAGTGGGATAAAAACCCGAGCCTGTCGTAAAATTGATCAGTGGGATAAAATCTGAACCTACCATAACATCGGTTAGTAGGATAAAAACCTGAAACTGCCGTAAAATTGGTCAGTAGGATAAAAACTCGAGCCTACCATAAAATTGGAAAATTATTGCAGAATGCCTTTTGTAGGTGTTCGAAAATAGAGACAGATGACTTCTTCTAAAAAGATTTTCCCCAATGTGATGTTATTGGACATTTGGACCTGCAAAAGAGGAATAATTATAATGAGAAGATAATGCCACCACCATCCGATCAATCTCACTTCGAGAAATGTGTAAATATGAGTATTTGAACGTTCTTCCCTGATGTAGCGAAAACTCAACTTTGCTTTGCGAACTGTATCAAGTCTTCTTAACTTCCAATGCTAATCAAATATGATATTTGATATCCAGATACTTTCAATAAATCACAGGGATTGCCATTTGATAAGACCAAAGAGATAAATGAGACCATGAAACACAAGAAAAAAAATATTTTACTTACACAAAAATGATGGAAATTCTAGTAACATGAAAACAACCATTTATCTTTATTGAAAGAAAATTGATTTTTCTTTATTGAAACAAGTAGTTTTTTAAAAAAATGATTTTCAGGGAAATGAACCTGTAAACTCCTTATAATTGATGAACCAAAACACTTTGATCTCAAACAAAATGCCACTTTTGACCCTCTGGATATCGTCCCTTCGAAGTTCAATACTTGCAACAGAACCACAATGTGAAGAGAAATTCAAATGAACTGAGTCACCAGCCATTCAATTCCAAGCTCACTTTTCCTCATAAAACCTACCTTAGCGCCCTTTCGGATTTTCACTAAGGCTACCCCTCCACCTTTTTATTTTATTTTTATTTTTATTTTTATTTTTATTTTTTCTTTTATTTTTTCTTTTTTTTTCTTACCATTTTCTTTTTCCTTTTTTCTTTTAAAAGGTGCCCTTTCGAGGTTTCACCTAATGAACAATCCTGCCGATAGCCTTTATCAACTCAGAAATGTGTTTTAAGAAATGATAACATCAGTGCGACAATCCTTCCATTGCAAAATTGGTGGAGGTGTATTGACATCATTTGCCATGTGATTTAGAAAATTTTTCGAAAGAGGTGATACAAAGAACGGAAGTCAGGACTTTTAGTTTTTCGTAATATGGTCAGGTGAGATGTTAAGAAAAAGTTAAAACTTGAAGGCAGATCTTATAAGTATTTAAATCACCTGAGGTCGCATCTTCATATTAACTCTACTTAGGATCAAACTAAAATTTGCCCCAGTTTATTCTCAACCGAGATTCTCTTCTTTAATTTTCTTTTCTTTTCATTCCCCTATAACTTTTCACCTCTTGAGGCTTTTCTTTTTCTTTTCTCAACTCAAACTTGCCCCAGTGTAGGGTTTGCAATCCTCAGGGGTTGCCAAATGAAATAATTTATTTTGAAAATTCAAAAGAGATAATTGGGGATAGAATGTTTGGAAAGGAACAAGGCCTGACTTTCATTCCATTCTTTGCATTAACCCTAAAAGAAAACTTCCATCTATCAGATGAAGAATTTATTACACATATCCAAATTGATCGGTTGAGGAAAAATTTGTCCATCCATTTTTGCTAAAACAAGTTTTCCACCAGGCAATACCTTCTTGACAATAAAAAGGCCCCGCCAATTTGGTGTAAACTTGCCTTTGGCTTCCTCTTGCACTAGCAAAATCCGTTTCAATACTTTTTCTCCTTCTTCGAATAGTCGCGGTTTGATCGTCTTGTTGTAAGCACAGGCCATTCTCTTTTGATAGCACCAACCATAACAAATGGCATTTAACCTTTTCTCATCAATTAAAGAACACTGCTCTTGTCGTTATTTAATCCAATCAGCTTCATCCAGTTTGATCTCCATTAGTATGCGCAATGAAGAAATTTTGATCTCAGTGCCAATATTAATGATTTATGTTTCCTCTAGGTTCGGTTTGGATTTCTCGTCATATTGTTCAAGATTCTTTAACAAAGACTCAGATTCTTCCTCGTTATCACTCTTGTCTTGAATTGTTGATTCCATAATTTTGAATTCGTGTGGGATATCAAGATTGCAGTCATCAGATTCCGGAATAGTGATATCCAAAGGGTCAACGTGTTTTATTTTTGGCCATTTGAAAAAAGAATGAGATAGATACAACAGTGCATAAGTAAAACAATTGGAAAATAAACACTGTGCATTTCATTGAATTTCAAATAAAGGACAGAACGTTATAATATGGTACTTAACATAAGACTTGTATTGAAAAGACATTTGATTCAAAACTATTTACAAAACTGAAAGGTAAAAGATGATCAATGCGAATGATTTCTTTCCTAGTTCTCAACCAAAGGCAATCCCCTAGATTTACCAAAATTCCCTTTGAGAGGAAATGAGATTTGCAGTCCAGTTTTGGATGGCTCCTTCGAGCACAAAAGACTTCTGGACTATTCTGATTACTTCATTCTCCCCCACAATATATTTGGCAAGCTCTTCAAAACTCCTCGTCAGTGGTAATGGCCCCTAAAGTATTTTTATACTCAGGAAGAAAGTTCTTGCTGACATTCGGCCCTGACTCACCTTTTTTCCTTAAAATTATGTTTCTAGTGTCAATCATGTCTTGGATCTTATACTTTAGTACCCGACAATTGTTGGTAGAGTGGCCAGTGTGATACACCAAATTTTATAATATTGTTTTCAAAGAGGATATTAAGGTTTATTTATTTTGTTTTGTTCTAAAACCTTGTTTTGTTTTAAAAGACTGAAAACCTTAAATTTTAATCAAAAACCCTAGTTTTACTTGTGACAAAATTGTTGTTGTTTAATTGAATTTATGTATGACAATGCATGTTTTATGATAAGTAATTATAATAGGTGGGTGGTTAGTAGGCTCGTGAAGGGTAATTAAGCTTGATGGATTGTTGGATTACATTAAGTTGGTGATCTATGGAGTTGTAAAATCTCTCATGTTTTTCTTACAAATTTTCTTTTTTGTTGGAATCCATTACGTTAGGATAGTTTTACTACGCATTTACTCCCTCAATAGTTATAATGAATAAGAGATTTAAGAGTTTTATCCTTAGTTTTATAGTTCGGGTAAATTAGGGGTTTTTGCGTATTTTGGCCATGTGATCACTTGATGAGGCGTGTGTACTAGATTTGGTAGTTAAGAGTGAGTTTTATATAAGAAAAAGTGTGTGAATAGAAGTGATAATAATAAGTGAGTGAATCATAAGTTAAAACCCTAGTACATGTGAAATAAGGAAAAACGGGTTGAACCGACGTGTACCGTTTGTTACTGATTGAATACACCACTTGAACACCACTTTATTACCTTAATATTCTTGTTATTATTGCAGAAATATCAACTCTTAATTATCCTAGAGAGGGCTGAAATTATTGACCAAAAAGAAAAGGAAAAAGAAGAAAAATTGAAGACTTAATCTTGGAGTGACAAGTGGCAACCATCCAAGGGTTGTTTGACCAACCAATTTTCTTCATTTTATCACCAAATTCACTTCTTTTCCTCTTCATTTCTGTACATTCCAGCCGAGCTTCAAGAGAGAAAAACACAAGAGAGAAACTAGCAACCTTCACATTGAATCCATCCTTATTTGAGTGCAAGCAACCGAACTAAACCGATTAACCTCCCCTTTTGGTGATTGGAAGCCTTGGAGTACTGAAAATTTGGGAAGAAAGTAGTGTGTTTCTCACTTACAAGGGACCTTTGGAAGGTATTATGGCAGCCTTTCCTTTTTCTCTTCATTAATCTTGTTTAAGTTTGAATAGAAACTCATATTCTTGGCTTATGACGGTTAATTAGTGAGTTTTGCATGATATGATGGAATATTTAGTTAGGGTTTGATATTTTCAGTTGTGATTCTTATTTTTTTTATCTAATATATGATGTTGGTAAGGTTGGATAGAGACTTGGGGCATTGATTTGAGACATAAATGTGATTTTCAAGCATTGAATCATCAAATTTCCAATCTTAAGGATGAATCTGTCCTGTTTCTGACCTGTTTAATTTGTCCATGTTAGAGACAGAATCAGGCCTAGGCCAAAACATAAAAGTTGTAGGGAATGAAGTTCAATCGGAGCACTGTAATGTATTAAATGACTAAAATACTCCTGACTAGCAAATGCCCTATTTCGCGGGCAGTTTTGAGTTTTCACATTTTAGCTTCATTTTTCACTTTCATCCGTATCAAATAAGCTTTTGGTCAAAACACAAAAATTTTAATTCTATATTTCAGCTTTCCAACGCATCTGAAAACACCTCAATCAGACTTTTGTAGCCTGAGTTATTGCCATTTGAATCTAGTGCTAACAACTAGACTGACAATGAAATTCTGGTTCTGTAATCTACAAATTCGACCTGGATCAACTATGAACCAAGTTGACTCATTTTGATAAAAGTTGTAACTCTTTGTCTTAGCTTCAAAATACTACCTAGTACACCTTGATCCGATAATCACAGCTCCAGTTATGGTTAAAACCATACAACCCATTTTCATACTGTTTTCCGTCGCGCGCACCGCTTTCATTTCCGCGCACGCGCGCATTCATTTCTTGGCTGTTTTTTCTGTTTTGGCCATTTTAGGCCTTATTTCTATTATGATGGTTGTTTGACTAATAGTTAAGTATAATCTTTTATCACAGGTAGTGATGACCCAGACGGAGTCGGTGGACCCGTGTAAATTGCCTTGATTTGCGTGCTAGTTATTTTGGGTGAGTAATTGAGTTTGTTTATGTAATAAATTGTCAAACTGCTTTGTATATGTTAAATAGGTACTTAGGCGAGGGTGTACTTTATTTCACTCGACCTCAGCCCATTCTCTGTTCTTGATTTAATATGTGAGAATACGCCTTGTGTTGAGTATCACCCCTTGTGCTGTGTGCTATTGGGGTGAACACATAACTTGAGTATTTTGATGAGTACTTTGTTGAGAGATATCCTTTGTTGAGAAATTGGATATCTTAGGGCTTGGTTCCAACCCGATTTCAAGGGTAGACGGACTATTCGAGTTGGCAGGGGCTTCGTTGAAGTTAGTTCTATGCTAAACTTGGGATTTCATTCTTTGTTAAAGCAAAGTGATTTTGTTTTGCTTGAGCTATTGTGTACTGTTAATTGGCCAGCAGGGATTGATAAAGTGAACGTGGAAGTAAGTGGAGTCTATGGACTATGAGTATTTTGGTTGACGGAGTGTCAACAGGTGGTCAAGCAGGGAATTGAACTGGCTTTGAAGCCACTTGTATCCTGCCATTGTGATGTTACATATCTGTTTATTGATGTGAAATATCTTGGTTTACATGTTTATTTGGATGTGATTTTACGTTTTATCCCGATTATTCACTAAGCATATAGCTTGCCCCATTCCATTTGTTTTCCTTAGCAGGGGCCGATGCGGGGAAAACTCGGGAAGGTGTATATACTTTTAGTTTATAGAATAGTTGATTTTGCCCTAATATTTATTATAAGTTGACTGGTAAAATGTATGTATTTGTTATGGTGGTTATAGTTAGTAGTTTCTCTAGGGTTTACTTTCTGGTACTAGTGCTGTGTATGACTTGATGTAATAGTTTATACAACTTTTGAAGATGTAATAGTGTAAATGGAACTCTCTTTTGCATAAAGTCTATTTTCTCATTTTAAGTATCGAGTCCTGGCTCGAGCTAGGCAGACGATCCTCTAAGCCCTTTGGTACGCCTTTGGGTACAGTGGAGTCGTCACAGCCTGGACTTCCAGAGTGGTATGCACAAATGGCTTAAGGGTTAGAACCCGCAGGAATGCCCCTAGGGTAGGTTTTAGGAGGTACCATGCCAATTTTATCAGTAGTCTTAAGTTGCTCGTATAATTGGTCAAGGGGTCAACCCAAATTGGTAAAGGAATGGTATTGGATTTGATTTTGAGTTTCATTGGTTTGAGAATAATTATAGGTTTAGTTATTTGGTAGAACATGTCTTGGATTAAAAGAAAGTCGAGATCGAGTTTGCAAACTTGGTTGAGAAATCTGGAAAGGTGGTACGAGTATGTTTGTGTAGTTGGGTCGGGGGCCAGGATGTCTGATAGTAATGTAATAGACAGAACGTGAGTTTGGGTAATAAGGGTAGAGGTATGAATAGATAGGTTGACTAGCAGGTAAGAGATCATGCTGACCACCACTACTACTACCAGCAACCAACTGATCAATCACGCGTTGTTGTGCGGTCATCTCCATGCTTAACTCATTGAGTTTGTTTAATACTTCGCTCAGTTGAGCTACCATATTTGCAAGGTCAGCTGATGGCATCATTGCAAACCTATCGAATGATTCAGGATGTGTACTCATGTTTACACTATTTCTCAAAACTCGGCTACGTGATCATGTGATGATAGGGCCTTTTTGTATAGCTATGTTTGCATTTACCTGCAAACTTAGAAAAAATCCTATTTAGATTTCCCTTTTGATTAACTGTTGACAAAAAGAAAGAAAAAAAAGACGCGAGTTAGTAAAAATTAAAGTAATTCGGATGCATGTCCTATTGGGGAGCCCTTTTTATGTCAAGGGTTGGTCTAGAATAAAAATGTAATCCTCTAGGGTAGACACCATACAATACCTGATGGATCCGATCAATTTGTTGATATTTGAGTGAAAAGCAATTAAAAAAAATTAACCAATTAGAGTTGTGACACCACCACTTCTCCCTAGGGCGAACTCAAGGATATCGACGGAACGCCTGTCTAACTCTCACCAGGACTCAATATGAGTCAAATTTAAACTTAACGATACACCACCAATAACAAAAGCCAAAATAAAGAAAAGTCACTTGCTTAAATAATCGTCCAAGTCTTACATCACAAGTTCCAAAGGTACATCAAATTTCTCAAAAATACACCATTCAAAGTTGACTAAACATTTACATCCAAAAATACTAATCAAAAGGTAATCAAGTCAGCTTCTCCAAAATCTCCCCCTTTCCGAATTCCTGTTAAGGAAAACAAAACTACAGAGGTGAGCTAATACTCAGTGAGGCTAAGAAAAAGCGGCAAACACATAAGTTCAAGTAGCAATAAGCTTATACAAAAGAATAGCCATACAATTCAAGTTATTCACAAGGGAAAGTAAAACATGGTCAATAAGGATATGGAAGCTCTCAGGAGCTAATTCCACACCGCTTTGCCAAGGCCTTGATTCAAATATCACACATTGACTCTCCATCAATCGAGAAAGTATCAAATCCGTAGACTCCACTTACACCAAATTCCGTCCACCATTACACTCCCTACCGGGCCCGCATGTCAAATAGGAAAGGCAATACTACTCGAGTATGCCAAGCAAGATCTCAAAAGATCAAACTTTCTAGTTTTTTCATGGTTCACCAAGCTTCTCGACCAAGCCCATACCGGCTCGAGTCGCAAGATTCGCCAATGAGTTTGGACATCTCCCATCAGTATAAGTATAATTTGTTGACAAGATTCACTCCAATCGACATTCAAGTTCAAGTTCAAAACAAGTCAAATAAAGGAGAACGAGTGCGATAAAGTACACACTCGCCTCATCAAATCATGTTCATGTATACAAGCAAGATTAATCAAGTAGATACAACAATTCATGCACTTGGCACTCACCAAATCAAAAGTAAGTGAGCAAGTAAGGTCTTTAGTTGTCCGCTCTGAGATTCCCTTCGAATTCCTCTTGAGCACCTGAAGAAATAGTAACCAACCATCATTCACATATTTCCCCCTAGACCACTTAACATTCAAGAAGAAAAATTGCATTTTGCTTAAACTTGGGACAATGCCTCAAAAGAGCTTTAAACCATTGAAAATCAAGATTTAAATATGAAGATTTAAATTCACAAGGGCATCATGTATCATCCATGAAATCGAGTTTAAAACGGACTATCAATCTCAAAAGGAAGTTAAATGTCCATAAAAGTACATTTCTTAAGAAATTAGAAAATTTCAGCTTTACGCGACAAAAATTAGAAAATCGGAAGAGACTTTTCCAATATTCCAATCAGAACCATTTGAATTTCAGCTCAAGTTTACAATTTCATGAAGACAGGACAGAACCAGTCTTGGTTTTTCAGCAATGTTTGGAAATTTAGTAAAATTCATAGGAAGTGAATTAGCCTCTCAACTTTATAACACAACAAGAATTTCAAATAAAATTTCAAACACAATAAGCGGAACTCAATTCAGATTTTTGAACAACAAGATACAACAGTTTGAATATGGCTGGATTTCACAGCCTGTTCAGCCATTTTCTAGTTTCCAACATTGATGCAGTTTTGAAATCAGACCATATCTAACTCTACACAAGTCCAAATTGAGAATGGTTTATGGCATTAGAAACTAGATTCAAAATTATTCAAATCATCAGCAGACATCCTTTTCAAACTCTGATCACAAGTGGGCCGAAATTAAGCCACAATATACAGTTTCCCAGTTTCTCTCGGATAGACAGATAAAACAGGACAGTCGATTTTGCCGATTCGCTATGGCTCACTCAAAATGAACTAGCAGGGAATTTTTATACCGTTGGAAAGCCCTTGGTGTCTAGTTTCAAATGCCATAAACGGCACTCTATTTTGACTTTTATACAAATATTTATGTTCAGACAAAGAACTACTGTTTGGTTGTCCTGGTAACCATTTTCCAGATTTCTTCCTTTTCGAAAACCCTAATTTTGTACAACCAAATGAAATGATTTTTGAAAGGCAACTTCCACACACATAACACCATATAAATCAATCAGTTTAGTAGCCAAATAAGCAACAAAAGTTCAAATTCCAAGCAAGACAACCAAACAGAAATTTCAGCCAGCACCTCTCATAATTTCCTCCAAAATTTCTCTCCACTATCAAGCCATTATCAAGCCATAATTCACATAAACAACAATAATCAAGCAAAAGGACCTCAAGTCAGCTACCTAAAGACCTCCTCAAGACCGCTAGCCTAGGATTTAAAGTAAGAAATAAAGTACCTCAAGTCCTCTAGCCTACTTTCTTGGTTAGAGTTTCAAACCCATGAAATACCACCTTCATTCATGAAGAAATTGAAAAGATTAAAGAAGATGAAGTGAAATACCTCTCCAAGCTTCTAACCATAGCTCAATGCAAGACTTTCCACCAATTTTTCACCAAGAAACACTACAAGCTTGCACCTTTCTTCTAGTGAGAGCAAAATCCAAAAGATTTGTGGGTTGGATGAAGTGAATGAAGAAAGTTTGAAGCAAGAAGTTGAAGCTTTCCTTTTCCCCCCTTTTCTGTCCTTGTTCGGCTTAGAGAGAGTGAAGGTGAGGGAGTGTTTGTGTGTTTGACTTTGTGGAAGGAAAATAAAGAAAGGCTAGCCATTAGTTTAGTGCAAAAGTCAACTCTCAATAGTGGAGTAATAGTATTTTGTACTACCATTTTTTGTCTTGTTTGCCACACTTATACACTAATCCTCCAATGTAATTCATCTAATACTGTAATTACTCACACTTACTAGTCTAATACTAATTCATCAAATCTGTAATTAGTCGTGCCGGTACGACTTTCGAGAAACTATTGACGCGTGCGAGATAAAAGCTTAATTTGAGAAAATTCATGCAAAATAGAAAAATTAAATAACACTAGGGCAAAATAAATATAAAATAGACTAAATTAAGAATAAAAACATGAGTCCTCACATCTTCTCCCCCTTAAAAGAATTTTATCCATGAAATTCATACCTTGATTCAAAAATAGGTCCGAATATTTCCCTCGAACCTCTTCCTCCACCTCCCAAGTTACTTCCTCTATTCCATGATTTCTCCATAGAATTTTTATCAAAGGGATTTGCTTATTCCTTAGTTCCTTCACCTTACGATCCAAGAGTTTCACTGGTCTCTCCTCATAAATCAGTGTCTCATCGATTTCAATATTTTATGGTTGCAGTACATGGCAGGGATCCGGGTGCCACTTCTTGACCATAGACACATGAAAAATGTTATGAATTCGAGACAAACTTAGTGGCAGTTCTTGTGAGGACTCGAAAATTTGTCTTATTTTTAATTGTTTAATTTTATTTTCTTTCATGTATTTTCGTACTATACTTTATTATATTGAATTTCCATAGATTTTTATAAGCAAGTCTATATTTTAAATTATTTTTCTAGTATAAGATAGTTCATGATACGTTTGGCGTGTAGTAAGGACGTGGGACCCTCTAGTGCGATAAATTTTCGATAAATAAGTGAAACGTACACAAGGGGATATTACTGTACAAGGTGCTAGGAGATAATTGAAGGTTAGTTAGATAGATTACCATTGAGAGACAAGATGATAAGTTTGAAAACAAAAGGTGCTAAGTGTCGCGATTTGGTTAGTGTTGGACTTTGACTATTTTTCCTCCACCTTTACTAAACCCAAAATTTGACCAAGATCATCTTCATTTCCTCCTAGAGCTGGCCAAAATTTGGAGAGCAAAAGAGAGAGAAAATCTTCATCCTTCACTTCAATTTCTTGCCCAAATCTTGAGTTTCAACCGATTAATTTGCAAACAACTCCATAAAACTTACTTCCCAAGTAGTTTCCAAGGTGTTTGTGGAGTTATTTTTGGAGGATAAAGCCTAAGTTACCATCTTTCTTAGGGAGATAAGGTAAGTTATCAAGAAATTCCTTTACTTCAATTAATGGGCAATTTGTGGTTATAGTTGTTGAATTAATAATTTTGTGAGAGAATTATATGGGTCGAAATAGGTTTATGAAAATTTCAGTTTCTTGGTGAATTTTCTGCCCTAATATGAAGATTAATGATTATTTATGGTTTGACAGCTTTGATATGTGAAAAAGCTAGTGTTTAGATGTTAGTTTACTTGGCCTAAAGAAATTTCTGGTTGTAAGCATAAATTCCAGCTTGGATGATAACCTGCCCTGCTTCTGCTCGGTTCTATTTCACCATGTTAGAGGCCGAACTAGCCTTAGCACAAAATATAAAAGTTATAGAGAATGATGTTTTATAGTTTTCTGAAAATTTTCAACTCAATCAGAGTAACATATCCTGTAAAATGGCTGAAATACCCTTGACTGCCCATAACCCCTAATTTCGCGGACAGTTTTCTATATTCGTTGGAATTTCAAATTTTGACTCTGAAAATGGATGATTTAGCTTTCGATGTCTTCATAAGAAATGTAGGTATATGTCTTGGCTTCGAAAGGCCATAAGATACGCCTCAATTGGATTTCGGCAGCCTGAGTTATTGTCGTCGAATCATAGTGCAGTTAACAAGCCCGAATGTGAGATGCTGGTTCTGTAATTTAGAATTTTGACTTAGATACACTACAAACTGGACTGAGTTGTCTGCATAAAAGTTGTAGCCCTCTGTCTTAGCTTCAAAATGGTATAAATTGCACCCCAATCCGATAAGCGTAGTTTCGGTTGTGTCCGTTACGCAAAACAATATCAAATCTGTCTTTTGTTTTCCAACTCAACCTTCATTTCCGCACATACTCCTAGCTTGATTTTGTACTTGTATGACTTGAGGCCTATGGAATGGCTATTGAAATGAGATTATTTGGTGTGTAACTTTGGGATTGATTGAGGAAAAGAATGAAGCCATAAATGGCTGAAAAATAGTTAAATACAAAGGGCATGCTGCCCAAATTTACGCTCGAGAACTAGGTCGATATACTTGCGACTTGAGTAAGGCTTGAGAGCGAATACCACGCGAACCATCTAGGGTATTTACGTTTTCTTTGCCACTTCGACTCAAATAGTGATTTTAAAGTTTTACAAGTGAGTCTAAGTTTACAAATATTTTACTTATGTCCTTTGGTTTCAATATACTCTTTTCACTACCAAAATCATATTTATACTTTGTACTAGTACGTATGCGACTTTTCTTTGACTCACTTATATCTTTGATGGTTGAAGCATAATGTGTTCGTTTGATTATATTAGGATACCTTGGTGATTGAGGGTGTATCCAGAAAGAAACTTTGGACGTTATTTTGCGTAAATAGGTAAGTGTTCCTTGTTTGTTATATTTTCATTGCCTATGTGGCTTGTTATTGCTTATATGACTTGTTATGAACGAATGATAACATGTTAAATGTTTTCAATGATTGCTTAAAATGAGTTTGTTAGGTGAGTGTGTACTTTATCGCACTCGACCTAAATGAAATGTGAAATTTTCAATGTTTAAGTGATTAAATGCTAGTTGTGCATGCATGTAAGCCTTTTGGCCGAACTGGACCTTGCCCTTCGTTACTGATCGACTCGAGGCAGAAGCGGACTTGGTCGGGCGATTTAGTGACCCTGGGTGAACGTTTGGTATACTCGAGTATTACCTTGAAGTCTGGTGGAGTCTGGCCAATGTCTGGGAAGGGGGTGAATGAAATGAAGGAACGAATGTCAACGCAAATGAGGGGTTTTACTTATCAACATGTATTTTCAAATGATTGGAGGAATAAGGGGAAATGACAGGAGAATGAATGAACGAATGAATGAATGGCTCCTTGTGAGCACGTATCCTTTTAATGAATGTGTTTTTATCGCTTTCCATTGTAATGTTTCTTGAGTTATTGATTGTTTATGGTAACTGCATTGAACTTATCGCTTGATTATATGTTCGGAACCTCACTGAACTTTTAACTCATCCCTTTAATTTTGTTTTCCTTAACAGGGGAAGGCGAGCAAGGACGGGAGCTCGGTGTAGACTAGCTTGGTCTAGTTCTTTCATTTCTTTTGTAATGGTTCTTGCCCTAGCGCTTGGCATGGGCTGGATGTATGAAAAATTGAGAACCTTTGTATATTCAATGGTTGAACTCCATTTTGAGATAGAAATGTAGATAAGTTTCGTTTTAAGTTTTGGATTTTGTTATACAAATTCTTGTGGTTTTATTCCGATTTTGATTGAGGTCTAAAGTGAACGACTGAGTCCCGGCGAGAGTTGGGCAGGCGGTCCGCCGAACCCTTTGGTTCGCCTTAGGGTGAGGTGGGGCTGTCATAGTTGGTATCAGAGCCTGCTTCGCGTGGTTTCTGCGCGGAGTGAGCCTGGACTGAGTGGTGAATAGGTATGTAGGATTAAGTGCTCGTTCGAGCATAAGCTATGCAGTGTGGATGTTATAGGCCTTAAATTTTCTTGTGGTATTTGAGGACCATAGATAGGTACATCTGGTAGGAATTTCGATTGTAGATGGTTTACTCTTGGAACTGGCCAGCTCGAGATGTGAATTATCTTATTTCGGATTCTTGTGCCCGAGTACTCCAGAGTTGAGGCGATGCTAGCTACTAGGTACTTGAGACTTGTATTTTGGAAACATGAACAGACTTTGTCCGGCTAAAATGAGTATAAGAGGTCTGCGGACATTTAGTGAATAGAAAGTGACGTGAGAGACCGGACGTGATTATTTTAACTGGAACTGGGACGATATACCCCTTTTCTTTTGATTTGTCCTTATACTGTTACTCCTTGTCCTTGTTTGTGGTATGTTAACATCTACACGTGTACCATTGACCGCATTTGATTATTTGTTTAATGTGATACGTTTTCTTGATATATGGTGTGTTATGTGTGTATATGTCTTTTGTGTATTTGGTGTGCTAGAATTTCGTTATTCTAGACAACTCACTGCGTTTATTCACTACATTACTTTTTGGGGAAAAGAAAAGAAAAGAGAGGGAAAAAAATATATGGAGGAGAGACGTGGTCGTGGACGTGGTCGAGGCCGTGGAACTAAGCGGGTCCCGGAACCAAGAGAAGAAAGGGAAACGTCAGCCGAGCAAGAGCAGGGACCAAGAGTTGCGATTGGAGACCAAATGGCGACGACAATGCAACAAATAACGGATATCTTGGCAAGACTGGTGGATCAACAAGGCCAAATACCCGTAAACCAAACTCGGAACCTTGAGATGGGTGAGGATAAGGCTCTTGAAAGGTTCCAGAAGTTTGCTCCTCCAAAATTCCTTAGAGGGCCCGATCTGGACGTCGCTGAACAATGGGTAGAAACCATGGTTAACATCTTCACAGCTCTAAACTACACTAAGTAAAGGCAAGTGAACTTTGCAGTGTTCCAATTTGAAGGACCGGCCCGAGCGTGGTGGAACGTTATTAAAGCAAAATGGGAAAGAGAACATACTACATGGACATGGACAAATTTCATACGGAAATTTAACGAGAAATACCTCATACCTCTAGTCCAAGAGAGGAGAGAGGAGGAATTTGTTGGAGTGTGTCAGGGAACTCAAACTGTGGCCGAATATGAAACAAAATTTACGAAACTATCCAAGTTTACTTCCGAATTGGTAGCCACAGAACGGCGAACAATAAGGTGGTTCATACAGGGATTAAATTTGGAAATCCAGGAAACCTTAGCGGCAGTGCAAGTGAATATGTTTACGGAGGCTCTTGAGAAAGCTCAAAGAATTGAGGCGGCAAAAGCACAGGTAAAAGCCTCTCAAACTCGGAAAAGAGGTGCATCGGATAGTATAGTGGGTGAATTAAGTGAAACGACAGCACCTCCTAAAGTGCAGAAAGTGAACCCGTTACTCCGCCCACTATGGACCTTAGGAGCAGTAGATGAAGGGTCTATGAAAGGGAGTCAGATCGGATCCAAGGAAATTTCTCGATAAGGTCAAACAGTAGCTCCCCGATTGGTCTGTGGATACTGTGAAAAGGCCAATCACACTGAAGGCAATTGTTGCAGGAAGGGGCAGAAATGTTTGATCTGTGGAAGCGGTGATCATCGAGTTAGCAACTATCCGCGGAGACAGTCACGTAAAGGTAGTACTGCGCAACCGGATGGAGCCAAATCGAAACAAGCGAATGAAAGAGAGAATAGAACAACAGTACCGGCAAGGGTATATGCCTTAGACAACCAACAAGGTCCTGAGCCATCTGAAGGTAAAAATTTCGAGGACGAAATTTCTTAAGGGGGAGAGAGTGTGAAGACTCGAAAATTTGTCTTATTTTTAATCGTTTAATTTTATTTTCTTTCATGTATTTTCGTACTATACTTTATTATATTGAATTTTCATAAATATTTATAAGCAAGTCTATATTTTAAATTATTTTTCCAGTATAAGATAGTTCATGATACGTTTGGCGTGTAGTAAGGACGTGGGACCCGCTAGTGCCATAAATTTTCGATAAATAAGTGAAACGTACACAAGGGGATATTACTGTACAAGGTGCTAGGAGATAACTGGAGGTTAGTTAGATAGATTACCATTGAGAGACAAGAGGATAAATTTGAAAACAAAAGGTGCCAAGTGTTGGACTTTGACTATTTTTCCTCCATCTTTACTAAACCCAAAATTTGACCAAGATCATCTTCATTTCCTCCTAGAGCTGGCCGAAATTTGGAGAGCAAAAGAGAGAGAAAATCTTCATCCTTTACTTCAATTTCTTGCCCAAATCTTGAGTTTCAACGATTAATTTGCAAACTACTCCATAAAACTTACTTCCCAAGTAGTTTTCAAGGTGTTTGTGGAGTTAATTTTGGAGGACAAAGCCTAAGCTACCATCTTTCTTAGGGAGATATGGTAAGTTTTCAAGAAACTCCTTTACTTCAATTAATGGGCAATTTGTGGTTATAGTTGTTGAATTAGTAATTTTGTGAGAGAATTATATGGGTTGAAGTAGGTTTATGAAAATTTCAGTTTCTTGGTGAATTTTCTGCCCTAATATGAAGATTATGATTAGTTATGATTTGACAGCTTTGATATGTGAAAAAGCTAGTGTTTAGATGTTAGTTTACCTGGCCTAAAGAAATTTCTGGTTGTAAGCATAAATTTCAGCTTGGATGATAACCTGCCCTGCTTCTGCCCGGTTCTATTTCACCATGTTAGAGGCCGAACTAGCCTTAGTACAAAATATAAAAGTTGTAGAGAATGATGTTTTATAGTTGTCTACAAAATTTCAGCTCAATCGGAGCAACATAGCCTGTGAAATGATCGAAATACCCTTGACTGCCCATAACCCCTAATTTCGCGGACAGTTTTCTATCTTCGTGGGAATTTCAATTTTTGACTCTGAAAATGCATGATTTAGCTTTAAGGGTCTTCATAATAAATGTAGGTATATGTCTTGGCTTCGAAATTCCATAAGATACACCTCAATCGGACTTCGGCAGCCTGAGTTATTGTCATCGAATCATAGTGCAGTTAACAAGCCCGAATGTGAGATGCTGGTTCTGTAATTTTGAATTTTGACTTAGATACACTATAAACTGGATTGAGTTGTCTTCATAAAAGTTGTAGCCCTCTGTCTTAGCTTCAAAATGGTATAAATTGCACCCCAATCCGATAAGCGTAGTTTCGGTTGTGTCCGTTACGCAAAACAATATCAAATCTGTCTTTTGTTTTCCAACTCAACCTTCATTTCCGCACATACTCCTAGCTTGATTTTGTACTTGTATGACTTGAGGCCTATGGAATGGCTATTGAAATGAGATTATTTGGTGTGTAACTTTGGGATTGATTGAGGAAAAGAATGAAGCCATAAATGGCTGAAAAATAGTTAAATACAAAGGGCATGCTGCCCAAATTTACGCTCGAGAACTAGGTCGATATACTTGCGACTTGAGTAAGGCTTGAGAGCGAATACCACGCGAACCATCTAGGGTATTTACGTTTTCTTTGCCACTTCGACTCAAATAGTGATTTTAAAGTTTTACAAGTGAGTCTAAGTTTACAAATATTTTACTTATGTCCTTTGGTTTCAATGTACTCTTTTCACTACCAAAATCATATTTATATTTTGTACTAGTACGTATGCGACTTTTATTTGACTCACTTATATCTTTGATGGTTGAAGCATAATGTGTTCGTTTGATTATATTAGGATACCTTGGTGATTGAGGGTGTATCCGGAAGGAAACTTTGGACGTTATTTTACGTAAATAGGTGAGTGTTCCTTGTTTGTTATATTTCCATTGCCTATGTGGCTTGTTATTGCTTATATGACTTGTTATGAACGAATGATAACATGTTAAATGTTTTCAATGATTGCTTAAAATGAGTTTGTTAGGCGAGTGTGGACTTTATCGCACTTGACCTAAATGAAATGTGAAATTTTCAATGTTTAAGTGATTAAATGCTAGTTGTGCATGAATGTAAGCCTCTTGGTTGAATTGGTCCCTGCCCTTCGTTACTGATCGACTCGAGACAGAAACGGACTCGGTCGGGCGATTTAGTGACTCGGGGTGCACGTTTGGTATACTCGAGTATCACCTTGAAGTGTGGTGGAGCCTGGCCAATGTCCGGGAAGGGGATGAATGAAATGAAGGAACGAATGTCAACGTAAATGAGGGGTTTTACTTACCAAAATGTATTTTCAAATGATTGGAGGAATATGGGAAAATGACAGGAGAATGAATGAACGAATGAATGAATGGCTTGTTGTGAGTACGTATCCTTTTAATGAATGTGTTCTTATGACTTTCCATTGTAATATTTCTTGAGTTATTGATTGTTTATGGTAACTGCATTGAACTTATCACTTGATTATATGTTCGGAACCTCACTGAGCTTTTAGCTTATCCCTTTAATTTTGTTTTTCTTAACAGGGGAAGGCGAGCAAGGACGAGAGCTCGGTGTAGACTAGCTTGGTCTAGTTCTTTCATTTCTTTTGTAATGGTTCTCGCCCTCGCGCTTGACATGGGTTGGATGTATGAAGAATTGAGAACCTTTGTATATTCAATGGTTGAACTCCCTTTTGAGATAGAAATGTAGATAAGTTTCGTTTTAAATTTTGGATTTTGTTATACAAATTCTTGTGGTTTTATTCCAATTTTGATTAAGGTCTAAAGTGAACGACTGAGTCCCGGCGAGAGTTGGGCAAGCGGTCCGCCGAACCCTTTGGTTCACCTTAGGGTGAGGTGGGGCTGTCACAGTTCTAACTTATAGGCTACGTTTCCCACACGTTGGAGAATATTATAAGGTCCTATAAATCTTGGTTGCAACTTCTTTCCTCTCCCTGCCATCAAACTTGCTTTTAGAGGAGTGATCTTAAGAAAAACTTGATCTCCAACTGAAACTCTAAATCCTTCCTTCGATTATCTACACAGCTCTTTTGATGGCTCTGAGCTGTCTGAATCCTTTGGTGTATTAACTTTACATTTTCGTATGCCTCATCAATCCATGGTACTGCAATTGGGTCTAAAATCTTCCTTTCAACTACTTCATCCCAACAAATAAGAGATCTACACTTCCGACTATAAATAGTCTCATATGGAGCCATTTGAATAGATAAATAGAGGCTATCATTATAAGCAAATTTCACCAATGTCAAGTATATACTCCAACTCTCTCCATAATCCAAAATACATGTTCTCAACATGTCCTCAAGATTCTGAATAGTCCTCTCTGACTGTCCATCAGTCTGTGGGCAGTAGGTAGTGCTAAAATTCAATTTGGTTAATTGACTTGTTACCGGGAACGTCACCTATCTCAAAATTTCCGTATCGGATGGCCCCTGCGGAACTTAGGGAGTTAAAGTTGCAGTTACAGGACCTTCTGGAACGGGATTTCATTCAAGAAAGTGGATCTCCTTGGGAAGCCCCTGTATTGTTCGTAAAGAAAAAGACGGGAGTCTGCGGATGTGTATAGACAACCGAGGGCTGAACAATGTTACGATAAAAAATAAGTACCCACTGCCCCATATTGACGAGTTGTTTGACCAGTTGCAAGGAGAAGTGGTCTTCTCGAAACTAGATCTTCGCGAGGGTTATTATCAATTATTGATTAGGAAGGAAGATATCCCAAAAACTATTTTCAATTTGAGATATGGGCACTACGAGTTCGCGGTCATGCCCTTTGGACTGATTAATGCCCCTGCCGCCTTCATGGATTTAATGCATAGGGTTTTTAAGCCCTACCTGAATTGATTTGTCGTTGCCTTTATTGATGACATTGTGGTCTACTCCAAGACTCGTGAGGAGCATGAGTAGCACTTAAAAGCCGTTTGGCAAACCCTAAGACAGCATCAGTTGTACGCCAAATTTAGTAAGTGCGAGTTTTGGCTGGAGAAAATTTCTTTCTTAGGGCACGTGATTTCCCAAGAGGGCATCTCGATTTACCCGGCGAAAGTAGAGGCCGTGACTGATTGGAAGGGGCCGAAAAACCCCACGGAGATTCGTAGTTTTCTAGCGCAGACTGGGTACTATAGGCGTTTCATCAAAGATTTTTTCAAACTCGCTGGTCCTTTAACCGACCTGACGAAGAAACATGGTCGTTTTATGTGGGATGCCAAGTGCGAAGCGAGTTTCCGTGAGTTAAAGAAAAGATTAACCATGTCACCGATTCTACCTTTGCCTAACGGAGTAAATGGGTTTACCGTCTAAACCGACGCATCGCGGGAAGGTTTGGGGCGTGTGTTAATGTAAAATCGTAATGTGATATCTTTTGCCTCTAGGAAATTGAAACCCCACGAGCAGAACTACCCAACCCACGATCTGGAGTTAGCCGTAGTGGTTTTCACTCTGAAAAAAGTGGAGATACTATTTATACGGGGTAACTTTCGAGGTTTACTCAGACCATAAGAGTTTGAGATACCTCTTCTCATAGAAGGAATTGAACATGAGGCAGCGACGGTGGATGGAGCTTCTGGAGGACTACGACTGCACTATCAACTATCATTCGAGGAAAGCTAACGTAGTGGCGGATGCCTTAAGTCGGAAGGCTCGAGTAGCAGGGTTAATAATTAAAGAGTGGGATTTATTAGAATCAGCTTGTGAGTGGAAACCCAGTCTTGGGAGTCATAAGGTGATCTTTGGTAATATTAAGGTAACGTCCACTCTACTGAAGCGAATCAAAGAAGCTCAGAAGGAAGATGCTCTGGTGCGGAAGTAGGGAGAGAAAGTGAAGAAAGGGGAATTGGTTGATTTTAACTTTTGTCCCGAGGGAGTCTTGAAATTCCGAAATCGAGTGGTGGTGCCCAAAAATGAAATGTTAAAGAAGGAGATCTTAGAGGAATCTCATCGGTCCATGTATACGATCCACACAGGTAGTAGCAAGATGTACCAGGACTTAAAAAAAGCTTAATGGTGGGACAACATGAAGAAGGAAATTACTCTCTACGTGCAAAAATGTCTCATTTGTCAACAAGTTAAAGCAGAGTATCAAAAACCATTAGGCTTGTTACAACCTCTTGACATACCCGAATAGAAGTGGGAAAACATCACCATGGACTTCATTTCAAGGTTGCCGTGAATACAACGGGGACATGATACCGTTTGGGTGATCGTCGACCGGTTAACCAAATCGGCTCATTTCTTGCCGGTAAGCATAAAGTATTCCATCGACAAATAGACTCAGGTGTACATGGACGAGATCGTAAGACTACATGGAGTTTCTGTGAGCATCGTTTCGGATAGAGATCCCTGCTTTGTATCTAGGTTTTGGCAGAAATTTCAAAAGACTTTGGGAACTAAACTCAACCTAAGTACCACTTACCATCCCCAGACGGACGGATGGACAGTCGGAGCGAACAATTCAAACTCCCGAGGATATGTTAAAGACCTGTATTATGGATTTTGGGGGTAACTGGGGTCAACATATGACCTTAGTAGAGTTTGCCTACAATAATAGTTACCATTCTTCAATTCAAATGGCTCCATACAAAGCGCTTTATGAGAGGAAGTACCGGTCACCAATCTATTGGGACGAAGTCGGCGAGAGAAAGGTGATAGATCTAACAACTATTCCATGGATGGAGGATGCACGAGAAAAAGTCAAGTTGATACGACAAAGACTCCAAACAACTCAAAGCCGACAGAAGAGCTACGCGGACAATCGAAAAAAAGATATGGAGTTTGAAGTTGGGGACCGTATTTTTCTTAAAGTCACACCTTTATGAAACGTCATGGCGGGTAGAGAAAAGAAACTTCAACCGAGATTCATCGAACCTTTCAAGATTCTACAGAGAATTGGTAAAGTAGCGTATCAACTTGAACTACCGTCAAGTCTATCCAGAATTCACGACGTTTTCCACGTCTCGATGCTTAAGAAGTATTATCCCGACTCGTCTCATATCTTACAAGCGGAGGAAATCAAGATAGATGAATCCCTCACCTATGAAGAGAAACCTGTGCAATTGCTTGACCGAAAGGTTAAGGAGCTAAGAAGCAAACAAATTCCTTTGGTGAAGATTCTGTGGAGAAATCATGGGATAGAGGAGGCTACCTAGGAGGTGGAAGAAGAAATGCAAAGGAAATACCCTGATCTCTTTGAAAACTAAGGTGAGAAATTTCGAGAACGAAATTCTTTTAAGGGGAAGAGAGTGTGAGAATCCGAAAATTTTCTTATTTTCTAGGCTTTATTTAATTTAATTGCATACCTTTTCTATATTTTCTTTATTAGGAAACTTTTTTTAGATAATTGTTGTGAGTAAAAATAGGGTTTTTAAATCATTTTTCTAATATAAGTTAGTTCATGAGAAGTTGGGATTGTATACCGGGCGTGAGACCCGCTAGTGCGGTAAGTGGGATAAAATTCGGCCAGTAAGATTAAGTTTTGTATACCGGGTTTAATTTACCAGGTGTTAAGAGATAATTAAAGGTTACCAACTGGATTAGTATTGGTGAGACAAAAGGATAGCTTTGAACTTAAAAGGTGACAAGTGTCACTTTGTGACTTGGTCTTGGACTTTGACCATCTTACCACCTTTACCAAATAACTAAAATTTGACCCAAAAATCATCTTCATTTCAAGCATCTTGGCTGAAACTTTGAGGAAGAGAAAAGAAAGAGAGCTTCAACTTTCATCTTCCATTTCTCGCACAAATCTTGTAATCCAACCATCCAAACTTGAAATTATTCCATAAAAACCCTTAGTTAGGTAGGATTGAGGAATGTGGTGGAGTGGTTTGGAAAGAGGAGGTACTAAGTTGGCTCTTTTCTTGAGTGTGCAAGGTAAGTAGCTAAAACCTTCTTTTGTTCTTGATAATGTTCAATGAGTGACTTGTGTGAATTAAGGAGGTGATTTTATGGAAGATTTCATGACTTTTCGTAGAGATTGATGAATTTTTCTTTTTATTCAGGATTTTTCTGTTTTTATATGTTTAGTATTGTTTGGTCATGGATGATGGTTTATTATGGTCTAGAATGAAGCTTTGGCATGTTAAGTGTAGCTATTTGCGGAAAATTTTCACTTTGTACGGAAATTTCAGATTTAGGATTTTGAATTGGGGTTTTTCTAGGGTTATTGTGGGACTCTTGAATTGGCCTTGTTTGAAGGGGTTTGGTAACCCCAATAAGTTGTATTGAAGGGCCTATGACTTGCAATGGTACTTGTGGTTGTGTTTTGGGAAATATAAGTGATAGATTGTAGGATGAAAATTTGCAATTTTAAGGAGAAATGCTGTCCAAATTGTGGCTTCATATGCTTTCTTGGAATTGGGTTGTTTTAGGGATTAGTGAGTGACCTTAGGGTCGTCTAAACCTTTAGCACCAAGCGTGCCTTATATTATTTTCAAGTTCTTTTGGTTTTACTTTAGTGGTGTGTGGTTTGGATTTAAGACTCGTCATCGAGTCTCATTGTGTTTTATTGAATGTTTTAGGGCGTGCCGGTGAGTCAAGGCGCTCGTTGGATGGAAATTTGTGAAAACTTCCTTTGCTTGAGTGGTGAGTGTACTACTCACCTGATTGTTACTTCATGACTTTGATATTTGAAATCTATGACTTGAATGCTTATGTATACTGTTGAGATTGATTGAGACAATGGTGTATTTTATCACTCTCGCATTCTATGTTTTATGTGACTGTTTAATGCCTCAATTGAATGTAACTGAATATACTTGAACTGGTGTCGTCTGGATGAGTATCCAATGACCTGCACTGGTAACACTGAGCTCAACCCCATTGGTGGTCAATTGAATCGAGCCAGCCAGGGTTTGGTCTAGGAAATTGACAAGCCATGGGGACTGCTTATATGGAATCCTTGAGTATGACACTTGATTCCGGTATACTCGAGTATTACCATTTCTGAACTGATTGGAGTTTGGGCCCGATAGGGGTATGAGAGGTGGACGAAAATTGGAGAAAAGTGGAGTCTACGGTATTGGTTACTCCTTGAACATTGACGGAGAGTCAATGAGTTGAGATCAAGTATGGCAAGCAGGGAAAAGAACTCTTGAGAGCTGTTCGTATCCTTTTTAAAATCTTCATTGAAATGTGGTGTTAACTAGCTCTTTTATTGAATGAATTTGGATTGAGTGGCTTTGTGCTTCTATAAACTTCGTTACTTGGGTGATAGTACCTCATTGGACGAAAGCTCACTCTGTTACTTTTGTTTTTCTCACAAGGATATGAATACCTTTTGGGAGACCCTGATATTTTGTGGCTGAGTTGAGCTAATTTTAATATTTATTTTGTATAGCTCCTCCATAGTTGGAAACCCTAAGTGTGTTTTGATCCAACTTCTCTTTTGAGTTGTAAATTTGAAACCATACATGTATAAACGTGGTTGGCAGCGTTCATGTGTTATTTTGGTTTGCAAATGTTTAATTTCAAGGTTTATATATTTTGGTGGTATTTGGTTGGATTTCGGATCGGTTTGGATTTCAAACAGCAAAAGGAAAAAAATTGGCGAGAAAGGGCACAGGCAAATCCGGCCAGAACTTGGCGGGATTGCTGGCCGGATTGCCTTGGAAATTTTGAAATCCGGTCAGTTGCTCTCTGCCTCCAATCCGGCCAAGAATCCGGTCAGAAATCCGGCCAGATTCCGACCGAATTGTGACGTGGACGGCACGGTTCATATGCGGCTCCGATTTTCGTTTTTTCGTTTCATGACTTTTCATTCATTTAATCGTACTTTTATCTTTCGGAACGTTTTAGCTTGTTTTAACTGCCTCGTTAGTCCTGGCGAGAGTTGGGCAGGCAGTCCGCTAACCCCTTTGGTACGCCTTTAGGGAAGGTGGGGCTGTCACAGGTGGTATCAGAGCTTAGGTTTGAATTAGCCTGGGTATGTTAGGAATTTTTGACTTGAGGATTATATATGGTGATTACAGACTTAATTTTACTGACACCTTTGTGTAGAATAGACGGACATAGCGGGTTTAGTGGTAGTCCTGCTGGTGAGCAGCCCCGTGGAGTACTCTCAATGATTAAATATTAGATTCGACTGAGAGGGGCCACTGTACGTTGGAGTCTGGCTAACGGTCACCGGCGTTGCGAGTGCCGCCATACCTATACCTATCCCAATACGATCGTTTTGGCCGTGGAAGAGGAAACAAAGAAGCTAGCGAAGGACAATGCTAGGCTTGAAGCCGGAGTAAACCAACTGAGGGAAGCCAATAAGAGGCAAGCCGAGCGAATTAAGAGCTTGAGTACGACGTGGTTGAAGGCCGAGATAGGGTTGATGACCTCTGTGCACAACTTGGAGAAGCGCATGAGCGCATGGTTAAGAGGGCCAGGGAAGCGAGGGTTAGAGTTGAATCGATTTTGAATATTTGTGATGACTTGTTTGGGGAGGAGAGCGATGCGGCCTCTTGCATAGGAGGCGAGGTTGGAGGGGTACCCGCCCAGTCTGGTGGGTCAGCTAGTCCTACGGCGAACTAAGCCTTTACCCCTAGGCTACTATTTCAAATGATTTTGACTATCGTGTATGGAAGGGATAGGGGATGGTAGATCCGGAAAAGAACCTTAGCTAGCCGTTTTGTATATTTGGACTAGCTTTGTATATCACTTTGGATGATGCCATTTTCTCCCGGACTCTCTTTGTTTGTACTTGACTGACTGTTTCATGTGTGACTTGTTTGACACTGTTATGTGATATGTATATATGGTTTGGTTGTACATATCTTTTAGCTCCTTACTTACGTTTACCATTATTTTTAATTTTATATTTACGTTGTACCCTAGATCGACTAGATTCCATGGAAGGAACACGTAGTGGTCGGGGTCATGGGCGTGGTGGTAGGCAACCCACAACTGCAGGAGGCACAGAGAAAACCTCATCTGGACCAAACCCTGAACCTAGGGTTGATCCCAATGTTCAAATAGCTGCTGCCATGCAACAAATGACTGATTTGCCAGCCCAAGTGGTGCAACAACAAGGTCAAAACCCTAACCCCAACCCTGGGAATCCCGAGAATCACGTGGAGAGTGAGGACAGGGCTCTCGAGAGGTTTCAGGAGTTTGGCCCACCAAAGTTTACTGGGGTCCCGATCCAGATGTGGCCGAAAGGTGGTTGGAAAAGATGGTAGATATCTTTGCTGTCTGGACTACACGGAGGAAAGACAGGTGACTTTTGCTGTCTTCCAACTGGAAGGGACGGCCCGTTCCTGGTGGAACGTAATACGACAAAAATGGGACTGAGAGCAAACGCCCAGGACCTGGGTGAATTTTATGAGGGAATTCAACGCTAAATTCTTCCCTCCTTTGGTTCGGGAAAAGAAAGAAAACGAGTTTATTCGACTTCGCCGGAGGGCGCAGACCATAGCTGAGTACGAAAGCCAATTCACTCGCCTATCCAAATTTGCCCCCGAGCTAATCATGACCGAACAACGAAGGATAAGGCGCTTTGTTCAGGGCCTGAACGTGAAAATTCAGAAGGACCTTGCTATGGCCCAAATTAATGCGTTTAGTGAGGCTGTGGAGAAGGCTCAATGGGTGGAAAGCACCAGGCTTCAAGTAAGGAACTTTCAAGGTAAAAAGCGAGGATTTCCTGGTAGTAGCTCCGGACAGGGGGATAAGAGTACCCCTTCCAAATTTGGATGGGAAGTCGGAGGTAGGAGACAGCCTGGAGTATCGAGAGGGGCTCAATCAAGAGGTGGCCAAGCTGGGCATGGCCAAAGAGGAAATTTCCAAGGGGGCTCAGCTTCAGCGTCTCGGGGTCCTTGCGGGCATTGTGGGAAGCCAAACCACACGAAAGACAATTGCTGAAGGAAGGAAGGAAAATGTTTACGCTGTGGGAGTGCCGACCACCAACTTGCCACTTGCCCGATTCTAAAACGAGATGGAAAAGGGAGGTAACAACTGCCAAGGACCAATTCTGGATCGAATAAGGTGGAGGGGACGAAACCCAAAGTGTCGGCTCGAGTGTACTCACTAGAGCAGCAACAGGTTCCTGACTCTTCCAAGGTCGTGGAAGGTACGATCCCTATATTCCACCGATTTGTGAAAGTCTTAGTAGATCCCGGTGCCACCCATTCCTTTGTTAATCCCAATTTCATGTGTGGTATTGACATAAAACCTGCTAGTTTACCTTATGACCTAGAAGTCAGTACCCCTACGGGGGACCATCGTTTGATTACTAGCATGGTTTATAAGGATTACGAGATTTGGGTAGGAGAGAAAATTGTTAGGCGATTTGATAACCCTGTCTATTAAGGGGTATGACGTGATCTTGGGCATGGAGTGGTAAGCCAGGTATAATACTCAACTAAATTGTAAGAAAAATGTGGTAGAATTTCGCATTCTTGGGGAGGCGACCTTAAGGTTAAATATAAGGGGAAGATTAGCCTCATCCTCCTTGATCTCGGGCATTCGGCTAGAAAGCTGCTAAGTAGAGGGGCGCAGTGGTTCTTAGCCTTTCTAATCAATACTCCCACCGATAAATTGAAAGTAGAGGATGTGCACATAGTAAAGAAATATCCAAATGTATTTCTGGATTAGTTAGTAACCCTACCTCCAGAGAGAAAGATAGAATACAAAATTGACCTGTTATCGAGAACGTCACCTATCTCCAAAACCACGTATCGGATGGCCCCTGCGGAACTTAGGGAGTTAAAGTTACAGTTACAGTTACAGGACCTTCTGGAATGGGGTTTCATTCAAGAGAATGGGTCTCCTTAGGGAGCCCCTGTATTGTTCGTAAAGAAAAAAGGCGGGAGTCTGCGGATGTGTATAGACTACCGGGGGCTGAAAAATATTACGGTCAAAAATTCATACCCACTGCCCCATATTGACCAGTTGTTTGACCAGTTGCAAGGAGCAGTGGTTTTCTTGAAACTAGATCTTCGCGAGGGGTATTATCAATTGTTGATTAGGAAGAAGGATATCTCAAAAACTGCTTTCAATTCGAGATATGAGCACTACGAGTTTGCGGTCATGCCCTTTGGACTAACCAATGCCCCTGCCGCAGTCATGGATTTAATGCATAAGGTTTTTAAACCCTACCTAGATCGATTTGTCGTTGTCTTAATTGATGACATTTTTGTCTACTCCAAGACTAGTGAGGAGCATGAACAGCACTTAAGAACCATTTTGCAAACCCTAAGAGAGCATCAGTTGTATGCCAAGTTTAGTAAGTGCGAGTTTTGGCTGAAGAAAATTTCTTTCTTAGGCACGTGATTTCCCAAGAGGGCATCTCGGTTGACCCGGCGAAAGTAGAAGCTGTGACTGATTGGAAGAGGCCGGAAAACCCCACGGAGATTCGTAGTTTTCTAGGGTTGGCTGGGAACTATAGGCATTTCATCAAAAAAAATTTCAAATTGGTTGGTCCTTTAACCAACCTGACGAAGAAACATGGTCGTTTTATGTGGGATGCCAAGTGCGAAGCGAGTTTCCGTGAGCTAAAGAAAAGATTAACCATGGCACCGATTCTAGCTTTGGCTAACGGAGTAAACGGGTTTACCGTCTAAACCGATGCGTCGCGGGAAGGTTTGGGGCGTGTGTTAATGCAAAACCGTAATGTAATATCTTTTGCCTCTAGAAAGTTGAAACCCTACGAGCAGAACTATCCAACCCACGATCTGGAGTTAGCCGCAGTGGTTTTCGCTTTGAAAAAGTGGAGACACTATTTATACGGGGTAACTTTCGAGGTTTACTCAGATCATAAGAGTCTTAGATACCTCTTCTCACAGAAGGAATTGAACATAAGGCAGCGACGGTGGATGGAGTTTCTGGAGAACTACGACTGCACTATCAACTATCATCCGGGGAAATTTAACGTAGTGGCGGATGTTTTAAGTCGGAAGGCTCGAGTAGTAGGGTTAATGATTAAGGAGTTGGATTTATTAGAATCAGCTTGTGAGTGGAAACCCAATCTTGGGAGTCATAAGATGATCTTTGGCAATATTAAGGTAACGTCCACTCTACTGGAGCGAATCAAAGAAGCTCAGAAGGAAGATGTTCTGGTGCGGAAGTAGGGAGAGAAAGTGAAGAGAAATTGGCTGATTTTAACTTTAGTCCCGAGGGAGTCTTGAAATACCGAAATCAAGTGGTGGTACCCAAAGATGAAATGTTAAAGAATGAGATCTTAGAGGAAACTCATCGGTCCAAGTATACGATCCACTTGGGTAGTAGCAAGATGTACCAGAACTTAAAAGAAGCCTATTGGTGGGACAACATAAAGAAGGAAATTGCTCTCTACGTGCAAAAATGTCTCATTTGTCAACAAGTTAAAGCGGAATATCAAAAACCATCAAAGTTGTTACAACCTCTTGAAATACCTGAATGGAAGTGGGAAAACATCACCATGGACTTCGTTTCAAGATTGCCACGAACGGAACGGGGACATGATGCCGTTTGGGTGATCGTCGACCGGTTAACCAAATCGGCCCATTTTTTGCCGGTAAGCATGAAGTATTCCATGGATAAATTGACTCAAGTATACATGGACGAGATCGTAAGACTACATGAAGTTCCTGTGAGCATCGTTTCGGATAGGGATCCCCGCTTTGTATCTAGGTTTTGGCAGAAATTCCAAGACACTTTGGGTACTAAACTCAACCTAAGTACCACTTATCATCCCCAGATGGTTGGACAATCGGAGCGAACAATTCAAATCTCGAGGATATGTTAAGGACCTGTGTTCTGGATTTTGAGGGTAACTGGGGTCAACATATGACCTTAGTAGAGTTTGCCTACAATAACAGTTACTATTCGTCAATTCAAATGGCTCTATACGAAGCGCTTTATAGGAGGAAGTGCCGGTCACTGATCTATTGGGACGAAATTGACGAGAGGAAGGTGCTAGATCCAACAACTATTTCATGGATAGAGGATACACGAGAAAAAGTCAAGTTGATACGACAAAATCTCCAAACAGCTCAAAACCAACAGAAGAGCTATGCGGACAATCAAAGAAAAGATCTGGAATTTGAAGTTGGGGATCGTGTTTTTCTTAAAGTCACACCGTTACGAAGCATCACGGTGGGTAGAGGAAAGAAATTTCAACCGAGATTCATCGGACCTTTCAAGATTCTCCAGAGAATTGGTAAAGTAGCGTATCGACTTGAACTACAGTCAAGTCTATCCAGAATTCACGACGTTTTCCACGTCTCGATACTTAAGAAGTATTATCCTGACCCGTCTCATATCTTACAGCCGGAGGAAATTGTGATAGATGAATCCCTCACCTATGAAGAGAAACATGTACAGTTGCTTGACCGAAAGGTTAAGGAGCTAAGAAACAAACAAATTCCTTTGGTGAAGATTCTGTGGAGAAATCATGGGATAGAGGAGGTTACCTGGGAGGTGGAAGAAGAAATGCAAAAGAAATACCCTGATCTCTTTGAAAACTAAGGTGAGAAATTTCGAGAACGAAATTCTTTTAAGGGGGAGAGAGTGTGAGAATTCGAAAATTTTCTTATTTTTTAGGCTTTATTTAATTTAATTGCATGCCTTTTCTGTGACAGCCCCACCTCCCCCTAAGGCAAACCAAAGGGTTCGGCGGACCGCCTACCCAACTCTCGCCGGGACTCACTACAGTCCTCAAATAAAATACATCACTCACCTCCAATAACATAGGGTACAATCTCAAGAATAAACGAAATAACATTTTTCAAACTTAGAACGAAATAAGATACATTACAAATCTCAAGTAAGGGTATCATTCCCCGAATAAGACAAAAGTTCTCAGTTCTCAAATAATTACAATTGCACTATCAGTCCCAAATATTACACCAAATACTTATCAAGTGAATCAAATTCAAATTATATATGAGATATCCCTCAGACACTAATAACTCAATACAAGCACTTCCTTTGGTCTCGAGCCCTGTGGGAATTTAATCACAATAAAGGATACGGGAGCTCTCAGGAGCTAATCCACGCGCGATCCAAGCTCAAGTAGTTGACCCTCCGTCAACTTTCATAGATATCCATGTAGAACTCCACTTACTACCTCCAGCCACCATGACACCCTCTTGGATCCGTAACCAAACAAGCATGTAGGTGGTATCACTTAACAAGTATACCTAGCAAGACCCCTTATTTGGATCAAGCTATAACACTTCCCAAGGTTCACCAAGTTCCTCGACCAAGCTCTTGCCGGCTCGAGTTACAAGGCTAGCCAATGGGTTGGGGCGTCCCCCCCTCCATTCACTTTTAGGTCGATGAGACGAAGCTCCAATCGACAAGATTTGGTCAAAGCATTGAGACGGGATGAGCGGTACCTCCTACCCTAAAAGGGCATGATACATTCTGCCGCTCAATGCTCACGAAAATACTTTCATTTGCATTCACATGCAACACGTATCACTTATCAAGCAAGCAATTTCATGAAAGAGAGGACAAGGGCGATAAAGTACACCCTAGCCTCACTAACTAGCAAGTACAAGTAACATTTCATTTAAACACTTCACATGCACTTGATATTCACCAAAAGTCGTGAGAGAGAGAAAAAATGAAGCGACTAAACCAGTTCTTCGGAGTTCTCGTATTCACTTGAGACATGTATAATCACGATCATTCATGTGCATATTCAAGGCCAAGCAAAAATATCAAGTCATTTTCATATTTATTGTAAAAATCAGGAAACTGGAGGTTTATGGCAGAAACCTTTAGAAAATCGTAACTTAATATTTACAAGTCCAAAATTTGCATGGTTGATACCGTTGGAAACCTAATTGAAAGGACTAAAACTTTGTAGAAGACGCCTTGATGAGATTCCATACGGATTTTGCCCAGTTTTTCCGTCAATAGACTGCTACAGTAAAATGCAGGGCAGGGAAAATTCTGTTTTTCCAGCGGACTTGGAAAAATCACCAAAAATCACAGAAAATGAGTTAGCCACTGAAATTTACATGGATTGTAGCCTTATGTGTCTAGTTCAAACCAAACAAACAGGACTTGATTTGGAGTAGTATACCCCAAAAGATAACCTTTTTCCCAAAACTGGCCTGATGTTCCAGAAAGCAAATTTCCAGTTTTCACTTTAACAAGTTCACTCCTTTCTTTTCCTTTGAAGAGCTAATCGGTTTAATCAACCCAAATACACTTAAAATCCATTATTTTGGCAAAACTTTAACTCAAATAAAAGCTCCAAAAATCTGAAATTTTGTCCCAAAAATTTCGGCCAACATGAAAGATTCAAAACAGAAAATTTTCCCCTTACTGTACTTAAACACACACAAGTTCATCCATCCAAATTAAGGAATACCTTGCAATAATTAACAAGCCAAACATGTAATAAAACAAGATTTATCACATATATACATCCAATCACATATCACATGTGACAGCCCCACCTTCCCCTAAGGCGAACCAAAGGGGTTAGCGGACTGCCTGCCCAGCTCTCGCCAGGACTAACGGTACAGTTTACGTCAATCTATAACGTTCCGGAACATACCTTTGCGCGCAAACAAACCAAAATCACAAAATTAAAAAAACGAAAATCGAAGCCGAAATGAATAGTGCAGGCCATGTCAGAATCCGGCCGGAATCTGGCCGGATTTCCGGCCGGATTCTCGGCCGGATACAAGGCCGAGAGCAATCCAAATTTTTTCCAAAACCCCATGCAATCCGGCCAAGATTCCGGCCGGATTGTCTGGCCGGATACCGGCCAGAGAGCAACTGGCCGGATTCTTTTTTTTCCAAGGCCAATCCGGCCTTCAATCCGGCCAGTTTCTGGCCGGATTCCTGGCCGGATTTGGTACTGTTCATCCACGCCAAAATTTTTCCCGTTTTCGTTTGAAGTCGTCTTGACCCGAAATTGATCCAAATCACAGCCAAGCATATATATACATTAAAAACAACATTTACAAGCCAAATGGCGTACAAGCGATCCCATTAGTTCCTACCAATACATTTAGGCCAACACAAGCCCTTCATTAAAGAAAGCTATACACTTAGGGTTATCACCCTCAAGGAGTTAAACAAAATTACATGTACAAGAGCTCAACTTGTCATCCAACTATCAAAATCTTTCCAAAAGTGTTCATTTTCCTGTAAGGAAAACAAATGACACGGAATGAGCTAAAGCCCAGTGGTATACCACCCAGTAAGCAATCAAAGTCATATAAGAATGAACTTTCATTTAAAATGCACAAATAAGCAACGAAGCAAAATGGTAAAAGGATAAGGTCGGCTCTCAAGAGCCCAATTCCACGCTTGTAATCTTGATCCAACCCCATTGACCCTCTGTCAATGTTAAAAGTACCAAACCGTAGACCACACTTTACTTCCATTCCTTCCACCTATCATACCCCGACCGGGCCCGCACTCCAATTCAGTAGCTTTTGGTAATACTCGAGTATACCGGAACCAAGAGTCTCATTACTACAAGGTCCCTCAGTACAGTCCCCGTGGCAATTCAATCTTCACGACCAAGCCCTCGCCGGCTCGATCCAATTGACTACCAAACGGGGTTGAGCTCAGTAATGCAGTAAGGCCGTTGGACATCGTCCAAACGACATCAATTCAGTATCCATGAAATGGGGTTTACCAACCAATATAGCAAGTTCAGTAATGCAATAAAACGGTAGCCATTCAGTGACAATATCAAAAGAGGTGAGGGCGGTCAAGTACACCCTCACCTTAATCAATTTCAATATTCATGTAAGCCATCAAGGCATCACATATCATTTAACAAAGCCACATAGTAACAATTTAGTGAGTGGTATACTCACCAAGCAAGTAAGTGGTATTTCATGTACCACGATCACCAAGCCGTCGTGCACTACCTTCAAGCCCTAGAACATATAACACATACAATGAGACTCGATAACGAGTCATATAGCAACGCTAAACACAACTCCAATAGGGTTTCATATACATAAATGAGCATAATAGCAAACTAGAAATTAGAAAATGGCCTTAGTCTTGGCCCCCAAATAGAAAACTGTTTTACACTCATTATGCGGTAATGGCGTCAAATTCTCTACGGTTATCGGATGGGAGTGTAAGACCCACCGTTTCGAAGCTATGAAACAGGGCTACAATAATGTAGAAGACCACTCAATCCAGTTCGTAACACAACTAGGTCAAATATGCCAAATACTAACCCAGAATTCCTAAAACAGGTTCGCAAAACACAAAAAAAAAACTGTAATCGGTATATCTCAGTCCATACCAGTCCAAATGCCGAAATTCCAAAGGCATATGTTAGCTAAGACACTCAGATACATTTCATCAGAAGACACCAACTCCAAAATCCAAACCAATTCCAGTCAAAATGGCCAATTACTATCGCAGTTTTCGCATTCTGTCCAAAGCAGAACAGCTACAGTAATTTCGTCATAACTCATTCTACATTAATCCAAATGACCTGAAATTTTACAGGCATGTCAATCACACCAATACCTACAACTTTCATGTTTTGAGAAAAGTCTAATTCAGCCTCTAACCCAGTGATCTAAAACCGGACAGAATTGGGATTTAAGAACCCTAACTTTTCAATTTTCACACCAAATCCAAAATTGGTTGCATTTATCCACCTTTCACACCCACTAGAGTCATTTTAGTCCATTGCCAATCATCACCAACAACCACACCATCATAATCCAATTAAACCAGAAAAATCATCATAAAATGGAAAACTTCACCAAAACAAACCAAATCAAGAAACAAATCATATATTCCTTCTCTCATGCCCCCATTAAGCACAAAATAAGTATCATTAGAGGTAGTAAGGTGTTTCAAGCTTCACTTACCAAGAACCAAGAGAGAGGAGGATGTGGGGCACCTTAATCCTTCAAACAAAGTTCACCTCTACACTCACTAACACTAGAAGATAGGATTTTATGGAGTGAAATGGATGGAAGCAAATGTTTTTGGTTGATTTGCACCAAGTAGAAGCTTGAAAATTGAAGAAATCTCCTTCCTTTCTTGCTCAAGGTGGCCGGCCAACAAGGAGAGAAAAATGGTGATTTTTTGGTGAATTTTGGATATTTAATCCCTTGGTCAAATAAGTCAAGACAATGAATAGTAATTCTTAAAAGTTCAACCAATAAGAAAGTGACATGTGTCACTCTATTAAATGCATCCTTATCATTCTCTTCTCTCTCTCACATCAATCACTTCACACACCCTACTTATCTCTTAATACCCGATAAACTTTTAACAGTATCCGAAACTTAACCTTATTGGCCGAATTTTTCCGAACTTTTCGCACTAGTGGGTCCCACGTCCAATATTTATTCTTAATTTTCTAAAAACTCACCAATGCTAGAAAAATCATCTTAAAACTATAATTGCTCATAAAATCCTCTCAGAAAATATTTCTAAGCCAGAAAATACAGAAAACATGCAATTAAGGGGAAATAAACCCTAGGAAAATAATTAGGGTTTTACGGGTTCTCACATCACACATCCAATATCAAAATATTGAGACCTAGATCGAGTGCGACCAGGTACACCCCCGTCTAAGTCTCATTTAATCACATTTAATCACATAAGGCAGCTAATACAATAAATCCCAATTACTCAAATCAAACACATGTCCTTAGGTGAGTACAATAAAGTACACACACACCTTATAAAGAGAATATAGTTCACAAATCCATTTAGCAAACCCTTTTAGTAACGGCAAATGCATTTAAATAAGCAAAAGGGCACATTTAACTAAAATACTTGAGGAAAGATTTTAACAAATAAGGAACACTCACCAATCACCGCTCATGATCCCCATTCACCACAATTGATTATTGTCCAAATCCAATTCCAAAAACACAAAGTTCAATATCACATATCACTGTCACCTTTTAGCAATTTAAGCACAACTCGAGCTACACTTATCGAATTAAAACAAAAAATATACCATTTCGAAGCTAAGACATAGCTCTACAATTCTCATGAAGACATCTCAGCTCAGGTCCCACCCTAACCTAGCCAAATTTACCCAAATAGCCTCCAGATTTTCCAGTTCGAAGCTCACTAACACAATTACTGACAGTCCTGATTCAGTTAATCATAACTCAGAACACACAACTCCAATTCAGGTGATTCCAAAGCCATTTGAAAGATAAGATACAAGGCTACAATTCTTAAGAAGGCATCAAAAACTAATTCATTCATCTTCCCAGCCAAACGAAGCAATTACAGAGGCAGACTATCATGTCCGACAAAAACAGGGCAGCAGGGGTAAAATAGTCATTTCACAAGGTACCCTGTTCCGATTGAGCTGAAAATCTACAGGCATAATCTACATTCAATTCTATACAACTTCCATGTTTTGTTCTAAGGCTAATTCAGCTTCTATCATACCCAAATATTCAAGCCAATTTCAGACAAGAAATCTGGAACAGTAATCAAAACTGCCAAATTCATTCAATCAATTTCAACCCACGAATTTCCAGCTATGAAATCAGTTCCCAGCTTAGTAACTCCAACTTCTAGTTACTACTACAAGCTATACCATAAAAATTGAGAGCTAGGAAGTCAGGTTACCTTTCAATCTTCAAGAATCAAAGCTGGACAGAGATGATGAAGACAGCCAGCAGTCAATCGTTCCTTCTCCTTGCTTTCACACATAAATGGGAGGGATAAATGGTTGATTGAATTCTCAGATTTCCTCTTGTTTTTCTCCCTTTTCCTCTCTATTTCTCTCGCTCTCTCACGGCTCTCTGTCTCTCCTTTTTCTTGTCCAGCCTGCCCGACTTCCCCTCCCCTCTTTCTTTTCCTTTCTTTTCTTTTAGTCCCCCTTTTTTTTTCTTGCTCTTACCCGGCTCTCCTCCTCTTTGTCTCTTGTTGTTTTTGGTCTTATCTTGGTTAATATAACTTAGTCAAAGTGCCAACTTAAATCCAAGTTTTGCTTTTGTCTCTCGGTCAATTTTGTCAAGCTTCAACTTCCAACCACAATTAAATCGAAAATTAAATTTTTGGGCCCTCACATTTTCTATATTTTCTTTATTAGGAAACTTCTTTTTAGATAATTGTTGTGAGTAAAAATAGGGTTTTTAAATCATTTTTCTAGTATAAGTTAGTTCATGAGAAATTGGGAGTGTATACCAGGCGTGGGACCCGCTAGTGCGGTAAGTGCGATAAAATTCGGCCAGTAAGGTTAAGTTTTGTATACCGGGTTTAATTTACCAGGTGTTAAGAGATAATTAGAGGTTACCAACTGGATTAGTGTTGGTGAGACAAAAAGATAGCTTTGAGCTTAAAAGGTGACAAGTGTCACTTTGTGACTTGGTCTTGGACTTTGACCATCTTACCACCTTTACCAAATAACTAAAATTTGACCCAAAAATCATCTTCATTTCAAGCATCTTGGCCGAAACTTTGAGGGAGAGAAAAGAAAGAGAGCTTCAACTTTCATCTTCCATTTCTTGCACAAATCTTGTAATCCAACCATCCAAACTTGAAATTACTCCATAAAAACCCTTAGCTAGGTAGGACTGAGGAAGGTGGTGGAGTGGTTTGGAAAGAGAAGGTACTAAGTTGGCTCTTTTCTTGAGTGTGCAAGGTAAGTAGCTAAGGAAACCTTCTTTTGTTCTTGATAATGTTCAACTAGTGACTTGTGTGAGTTAAGGAGGTGATTTTATGGAAGATTTCATGACTTTTGGTAGAGATTGATCAATTTTTCTTTTTATTCAGGATTTTTCTGTTTTTATATGTTTAGTATTGGTTGGCCATGGATGATGGTTTATTATGGTCTAGAATGAAGCTTTGGCATGTTAAGTGTAATTGTTTGCAAAAAATTTCCTCTTTGTACGGAAAATTTCAGATTTAGGGTTTTGAATTGGGGCTTTTCTAGGGTTATTATGGGACTCTTGAATTGGCCTTGTTTGAAGGGGTTTGGTGACCCCAATAAGTTGTATTGAAGGGCCTATGACTTGCAATGGTACTTGTGGTTGTGTTTGGGAAAATGTAAGTGGTTGATTGTAGGATGGAAGTTTGCAATTCTAAAGGGAAATGCTGTCCAAATTGTGGCTTCATATGCTTTCTTGGAATTGGGTTGTTTTAGGGATTAGTGAGTGACCTTAGGGTCGTCTAAACTTTTAGCACCAAGCGTGCCTTATATTATTTTCAAGTTCTTTTGGTTTTACTTTAGTGGTGTGTGGTTTGAATCGAGTCTCATTGTGTTTTATTGAATGTTTTAGGGCGTGCCGGTGGCTCAAGGCGCTCGTTGGACGGAAATTTGTGAAAACTTCCTTTGCTTGAGTGGTGAGTGTACTACTCACATGATTGTTACTTCATGACTTTGATATTTGAAATCTATGACTTAAATGCTTATGTATACTATTGAGATTGATTGAAACGAGGGTGTACTTTATCACTCTCGCATTCTATGTTTTATGTGACTGTTTAATGCCTTAATTGAATGTAACTGAATATACTTGAACTGGTGTCGTCTGGACGAGTATCCAACGACCTGCACTGATAACACTGAGCTCAACCCCATTGGTGGTCAATTGAATCAAGTCAGCCAGGACTTGGTTGAGGAAATTGACAAGCCATGGGGACTGTTTATGTGGAATCCTTGAGTATGAGACTCTTGATTCCAATATACTTGAGTATTACCATTTCTGAACTAATTAGAGTTCGGGCCTGGTAGGGGTATGAGAGATGGACGGAAATTGGAGAAAAGTGGAGTCTACGGTATTGGTTACTCCTTGAACATTGATGGAGAGTCAATGAGCTGAGATCAAGTATGGCAAGCAGGGAAAAGGGTTCTTGAGAGCCGTTCGTATCCTTTTTAAAATCTTCATTGAAATGTGGTATTAACTAGCTCTTTTATTGAATGAATTTGGATTGAGTAGCTTTGTGCTTATATGAACTTTGTTACTTGGCTGATAGCACCTCATTGGGCGAAAGCTCACTCTTTTACTTTTTTTTTTCCTTACAGGGATATGAATACCTTTTGGGAGACCCTGATGTTTTGTGGCTGAATTGAGCTAGTTTTAATATTTATTTTGTATAGCTCCTCAATGGTTGGAAACCCTAAGTGTGTTTTGATCCAACATCTCTTTTGAACTGTAAATTTGAAACCATACGTGTATAAACGTGGTTGGTAGCGTTCATGTGTTATTTTAGTTTGTAAATGTTTAATTTCAAGGTTTATATGTTTTGGTGGTATTTGGTTGGATTTCGGACAGGTTCGGATTTCAAACGGCAAAAAGAAAAAAATTGGGAGGAAAGGGTACAGGCAAATCCGGCCGAGAATCCGGCCAGAACTTGGCGGGATTGCTGGCCGGAATGCCTTGGAAATTTTAGAATCCGGTCAGTTGCTCTCTGCCTCCAATCCGGCCAAGAATCCGGCCGGATTGTGACTTGGCCGGCACTGTTCATGTGCGGTTTCGATTTTCATTTTTCCGTTTAGCGACTTTTGATTCGTTTAAGCGCGCTTTTATCTTCGAGAACGTTTTAGATTGTTTTAACTGTCTCGTTAGTCCTAGCAAGAGGTGGGCAGGCAGTCCACTAACCCCTTTAGTATGCCTTAGGGGAAGGTGGGGCTGTCACACGCTTATTGTTGTTAGACAATGCTAAGTACTTGTTTTCTCGTCTCATAGGCAAGTGTGTACTTTCTTACACTTGACCTAACTCGACTAAACTTGTGATATTTTGTTAAAACATGTATTAGACTTTTTGTTACAATTGAAAATTGGCCAAAATTCGGCTACTTTCTGATCGAATTTTCGACTGGATTTGAGGCAGTGAGTTTTCAAAATTTTTAAGTTTTTTTTTCCTGTCAATCTGGCCCTTAATTCGGCCAACATTTGATCGGATTTGTGGCTGAACTTGCTGATAAAGTTTCTGATTTCTGAGGCTTTCTTCCAGTATTCTTATTTGATCAAGTTTTCGTAACCATCCGATTTTCAACTGTTTGGTACTGAGATACTTGAAATGCTTGAAACATGATATGTTGAACTTATTTGTGACTTGAACCTATTTAGGTGAGTGTGCTTTTATGTACACTCAATTGACCCGACTTGACTAAACACTGATATCTCCTTCACACATGAACAAGTAACTTGATTTGTATATTGACTTGAAGTATTTAGAATACTTGAGAATATGAATTGCTGGACATTACTTGAGCGAGTGAATTACTGGACAATACTGGAATACTTGAGAATATGAATTACTAGACATTACTTGCAACTTGATTCTGGCTAGGCGAGTGTGTCATTATCACACTTGGCCTCGCTTTCTTGAATGATCTTATACTCACTTGAATTTGATTAACCTGTATGTGTGTTTGTGCTTGTATTTGACTTGCAAGTGCTGAGCGGCCGTATGTACCACACTCCATCCAAGTAGGAGGTACCTCTCATCCCGTCTCAGTACTTTTATCTCGAATAAGTCAATTGGAGAATTATCTCATCGACACTAGCGCTGAGCGGCCGTATGTACCACACTCCATCCGAGTGGGAGGTACCTCTCATCCCGTCTCAGTGCTTTTATCCCGATTATGTCAATTGGAGAATTATCTCATTGACACTAGGGTTGAGTGGTCGCATATACCACACTCCATCCAAGTGGGAGGTACCTCTCATCCCGTCTTAGTACCTCTATCTTGTTTTGTCGAGTGGAGTGTTATCTTCTCGACTAATTGGTATATTCGAATATTACCATCACTGTTTAATTCTGAATACAAAGCGTTAAGTAACAACTAACGTCTCCAAGCTTTACTATGTGAGCATTGGATAATTGTCAATGACTTCAATATTGATTACTGAATACTTGAGGGCTATAAGCCATATCCTAAATTACTGTATATCTGGGATTATAAATCCAACCCCGGGGCTAGTTGGTCAAATCGAGCTGGCAAAAGTTTGGTCGAGAAGATCAAAGAACCTTGAGTACTTCTTGGACGTTCGGGCCCGGTAGGGGGTGATGGTGGACGGAAACTAGTATAAAGTGGGGACTATGGACGTTATACTTTCGTGGTTGACGGAGAGTCAACGGATCTTGATCAAGCTACTGTGGAACTTGCTCCTGGGAGCAACTTATATCCTTTGACATGAATGCATTTCTTACTGCACCCTTTTGCATGTTTTATCTGGTTATTTGCTCAATTATATATTGGATTATAATCTCATCGAAGTTGACTTGTTTCTTAATGTCTGAATATGCTATCTTGTCTCGTATTTTACCTACTTAATTATTTGGAACCTCATTGGGCTTCCAGCTCATTTCACGCCATTTGTTTTTCTTACAGGGATGAGAAAATGAGAGGTTGAATTGAGGAAAGCCCCATTTTCTTCTAAGTTTGTTAGTTGCTGGTGTGAGCACTGCATAGGTGTCTAGCCGACTTATTTGGTTTGATTTTTGACAAGTTCGACTCTTTGGTTGTAATAATTTAGTTTTCTTTTGAGGGTCTATTTGTAAATCTTCATGTTATTTGATTGAGTCCTGGCGAGAGTTGGACAAGCAGTCTGCCAAACCCTTGGGTACGCCCTAGGGTTAGGTGGGGCTATCACAGGTGGTATCAGAGTCATTTCGCGTAGTCTGCGCGAGGTGAGTTTGGGGCTGAGTGGTGTTATGGTCCCGATTAGGTGAATAAGTAGAAAGGACTAGATGCTTTTGTTGGGCGTAAGCTATGAATCATGACTGTTATAAGCGTAAATCCTTTTCATAATACTTGGAGAAGATATATATGTCCGTCAGGGAGGAATCTCTAATAGGGGTAATTTACTCTTGGGACCGGCCGGTTCAAGTTGTGAATTATCTTATTTGTGATTCTTGTATATGAGTACCAAAGTGGAGAGCACTAGAATAAGGGTCTGTATCTTGGTTGCTCTTGAGGTAGGTTTTGATGGCAAAAGCCAAGGCGCGGAAGATTCTAACATTTGACATAGTAATTGGACTGATCGAGGGAACGAATCCCGAAAGGTTATCATGGACTAATCTAGTAATAGTCTGAGTAGGGTTTCTATAGACGGTGACCAGATTGTTGTGTACGTCGAGAAATTTACGCTAAAGACCTGTTTCCTTCTCCTATAACTGTGAGGATTTGATAAGTGTTTATTGGATTTTGAGGTGGTTTAACTATAACTATATAGGTATTTCTACCTCTTGTAATATCTGATACCTGTAGCTTGGTCCTCAATGAACTACCCTTCCCTATACTTCCTTGACACCTATCCACTAATGCCAAAGTATGGACTTGGCTTAATTATTACTGTGTTGAGATCGAGAGTTTTGGAATTATGTATGGGATTTGAGAAAAAGAGTTGGCTCCTATACCTGTATGCAAAAGCTTGAGATAGGGTGTGGAACTTTTGAGATACGAAGTACACTTTAGGATTTCATTATATACATAAGTGATAAGAATACTCCTGATGTTAAACTCCCAGAATAACAATAAGTGGCATAATATTTTGAGATATTTCCCTACCTGTATTCTACTTCCTTGTCTATCTCATTTGAAAATAGCTAAATTTAATTCCTCGTGGTTGGATTGGAAGTGAATGAACTTAAAAGTTATATGACTAGAGTTTTCAATTGTAATTAGTTACTTATTCTGCTCCTTTGATTTGCCTGGCAAGCTATCATCGAGTTAAGTGAATCGGCGAGATGACAAATGTGACTGATCTGCATAAGAAAATAGAGATTATTTGAAAGGAAATAGAGTTCCAAAAGAGATTAGCTGAGCACTGAGAAGGACGATAGGAATAAGAATACTTGGAGAAAATTGAACTACAACACCAGAACATAGAATTGAAAAAGAAATACAAAAGGATTCCAGAAAAGGTACGGAATAAGTTTGAATTAGTGCATTTGCCTAGTCGAATAGTATCTTAAGACATTCCTAGTCAAAGTTAGCTATTAGTGAGGTTTTGCTTGAAATAATTGTAATCATTGGACTATGCGTAGTGAAATTTTTATGTAGTAAGCTGTATTCCCGTTGGAAACCGTGGACTTGGTACCTGCTATTTTAATAAGTGCTATTAAATATTGGTGGTTTAGGGTTTTAATTTTTGGTAGTTTCATAAGAAAATCTCGTGATTTGAAGTTGTGATGTGAAATTTTCAGTTTTTATGGTAATTTTCTGCCCACACATGATGCTTAAGTGTTGGCCATGGTTTGGTAGCTTTGCTATGTGAAATATCTAGCTTTTATATGCTAGTTTGACTTGCCTAAAGAAAATTTCAGCTTGTGATTAGGAATTTCAGTTTAGGGTTTTATTTTCTAACTTGAGTAGGTGACAGTTATATGCTTGATTTAGTAAGTTGTTGGTTTGGTATGTTTATGCTTGAGTTGAAACTATTTTGTGGGAAGGATGAAGCCTTGGATTGGCTGGAAAAAAAATTAGTAAACACAAAGGAAATGCCGCTGCTGAAAATTTGTCCGCAGGGAACCTTGGGCAGTTTTAGGAAATCTGTTATATCTTGATGTAGAAAAGTCAAAATTGAGTTCCATTTGTTGATTTTGAAACTAGATTCAGAGTACTATTAATCATGAAAATTTCAGCATTGTTCTCAATTTCGATGAATATCTGTGATTTTTCAAAATTGACTGAAATTGCATGCATGTTCTATCTCTTACTGGGTGACGCAGCAACATTAGGTTGGAATTTGTCTGACTGGTGGATTGGATCTTACAATGGTACCTTCTAGAAAGTTGTAACCCTTTGAATCTATTTTCTGATGATATAAGGTCTATAAATTTTGGACTTAAGAAACTTGAGATATGACTTTTCAATGGTATCGCGCAAAACTAGAAAATTTCTGTTTTCCTAGAAGTGCTCCTACTTTCATTTCCAACTTTAGGATTGGAGTTAGTAAACTATTTCGAGGTTGGCTTATGAGTGGAATTGAGATTTAAATGAAAGGAAATGAGTTTCTTCAAATCATTTAGGTCGGACAATTTTCAACTTTGTATTTTGAACGCCTTTTTAAATTTCTCCAAACGTTTGACGATAAGTGATACTCTTGTGCTCTAAATGACTTTTGGCAACGTTGATTTGTAAGTACATGAGGATTACTTCTCGATTGGAACAAGCAAATATTATATTTTGATAAGTTATACGGGTATAAAACTTATAAATTGATGCATATTCTAAATAAAGTTTTGGAACCTCAATTTCTTCCTATATTTTGGCTTTGTATTGCTAGTCTTTTACTATAGTATGTGACCACAGGCCTCGAGAGAGTTCAAGAGGACATTTGATCAAAATGTCCTGAGCTATTCAATGATCAAGGTGAGAATTTCAAGGACGAAATTCTTTTAAGGGGAAGAGAGTGTGAGAACCCTCACTTTAAAATGCAATTTCCCTAAACTACATGCCTTACCCTAAGATTTAAACCACTTTTTATATGCCCTTGCATTATATTCTACATGTGTTACAACAATTCCCTTGTATTGCATTTCATTTCCTCTACTTGAATTAACAGATTTCTTTGAGTTAGTTTTAGTTTATTTCACCACTTACATTTTTACCAAATATTACTTTATTGTGGTTGGGACTTTATATGATAGGTTAGAGGTGTTAAATAGGTATTGGAACATTTGGAAGGGTTGAAACACCATTAGTCAAATATTAAGGAAGAAATGGACAAGAATTGGGCCAAGTGGCCAAACCCTAGCCATGCATCTTGCTTGACCAAAGGTTAGAGGAAATTTAAACCATTCTTGGCTCTATTATTTCTTAGGTTGGCTGAATTCTTGAAGCTTCTCAAGGAAGAGAGAAAACTCCATTTTTCTTGCTTTCTAGCCCTAGTTTGACCAAGAGCTAAAACCAAAAGAAAAAGAGTGAGTTAGTAGAGTGAATCTCCTCCAACCCTAGAGAATTTGTTTCAAGCTTAAAGCTTTCATTTTGGTGGATTGATTTGGTAGTTCAAGCTTCCTACAAGAGAGGTAAATATTCTTTAAATAATAGTTTTATGGTGTTTTATCATGTACTTTTGGTTTTAATGGCAAACTACAAATTGTTTGGTTGAGATTTTGGGTTAATCTCTTGAATTAAACAAGTAGTAGTTGAGTTAGTTAATATGCCTACCAAGTGTTTGATGAAATGTTTGAACCTTGTTCATGGTTGTTTATGAAGTATTTACATGTTTTAAACCTCTTTTGAGTTAGATTTAACACTTGATATGTTGTTTAAGTGAAAATAATTAGAGGATGAAGGTTGGATGAATAGAGAAAATTGTGGACTGTTTTCATCTCCTTGGCTGACCGGTATGAGAGGGAAGGGTTTCTTCTTGATTTTTGTGGTTTGTTTACACCTTAATAGTGCCTAAGAAACTTGGCTAGACATTGGTTAAGCTCATGTGTGAGTTGAAATGAAATTTAAGTAAGTAAAGTGGTTGGTTGGACCACTAGTGGACTGTTTTAGTTTCTCTTAATGACCAGACTGCTATGGTCATTATTAATCATGTTGATGTATTTCATTTTGAACTCCAATGGCACTAGGTGACCTAAATCCCTGTATATGTACATTAGAGGACTGATTTGGGTGAATTTGAACCAAAACAAATGAAGATAGCACCAAGAACTAAAGTAGTTTTGTTTGAGGTTAGGGCTGATCCAGAGTTGAAAAATTAGCCAAATTGTCTGAGAAACTGGTACTGATAGGAGATGAACTAGAGTATGAATTTGGTACCGTTAGAAAGCCCTTCGAGTCTAGTTTCCAACGCCACCAACGGCACCTGATTTTGACCTTTCTACAGTGAGATATAGCCATTTTCCCAAGACTGCGCGGGCGCTACTGTTTTACCTGCGAAGAACAACTTGAGCTTGGATGAAACTTTTCTTTTGCCCAACTTTCTTGCACTTGTCAAACTTGTTTTCTCATGAACTTTTACTACATTTTGGGCCTAACTTGCATGGTGAATTGAGTAGATTTAACCATTCACTTGGTCACCTAATGAGCTCACTTTTGGGTTAGAATTGAACCTAGTTTGTTAATGATTTCACTCGTTGCCCTATGATTGGGGAAACGGTGGTAAACGTAATCAAGGAACTTGACGTTTGAACTCTACATTGCTTGACAGGTGAGTGTTCCAAGTACATGAAAATATTTACATGGAATGTCTCCTTGCTTTTGAATAACATGCTTACTTGGTTAAAGTAATTGTTCTTGAATTGATAACCTTTAGGACGAGAATGTACTTTATCATACTCAATCCTTTGTAGTTTACTTCGTGATAGTAATATGAAATGAAGTGCTTTGCTTATACTTGACTTGTTGGTCCCTCGAGTGGTTATTCCACCGACTTACGTGTTACTCGCTCATTGTTGTTAGACAATGCTAAGTACTTGTTTTCTCGTCCCATAGGCAAGTGTGTACTTTCTTGCTCTTGACTTAACTCGATTAAACTTGTGATATTTTGTTAAAACATGTATTAGCCTTTTTGTTACAACTGAAAATTGGCCAGAATTCGGCTACTTTTTGATGGAATTTTCGGCTGGATTTGAGGCAATGAGTTTTCAAAATTTTTAAGTTTTTTTTCCTGTCAATCTGGCCCGAATCCGGCCAACATTTGATCGGATTTCTGGCCTAACTTGCTGATAAAATTTCTGATTTCTGCAGCGTTTTTCTAGTTTTCTTATTTGATCAAGTTTTCGTAACCATCCAATTTTCAACTGTTTGGTCCTGAGATACTTGAAATGCTTGAAACATGATATGTTGAACTTATTTGTGACTTGAACCTATTTAGGCGAGTGTGCTTTTATGTACACTCAATTGACCCGACTTGACTAAACACTTGATATTTCCTTCACACATGAACAAGTAACTTGATTTGTATATTGACTTGAAATATTTAGAATATTTGAGAATATGAATTGCTGGACATTACTTGAGAGTGTGAATTACTGGACAGTACTGGAATACTTGAGAATATGAATTACTAGACATTACTTGTGACTTGATTCTGGCTAGGCGAGTGTGTCATTATCATACTTGGCCTCCCTTTCTTGAATGATCTTGTACTCACTTGAACTTGATTAACTTATACTTGTGTTCATACTTGTATTTGACTTGCAAGTGCTGAGTGGCCGTATGTACCACACTCCATCCGAATGGGAGGTACTTCTCATCCCATCTCAGTACTTTTATCTCGATTAAGTTGATTGGAGAGTTATCTCATCGACACTATTGCTGAGCGACCGTATGTACCACACTCCATCCGAGTGAGAGGTACGTCTCATCCCGTCTCAGTACTTTTATCCTGCTTAAGTCGATTGGAGAGTTATCTCATCGACACTAGGGCTGAGTGGTTGCATGTACCACACTCCATCCGAGTGGGAGGTACCTCTCATCCCGTCTCAGTACCTCTATCCTATTTTGTCGAGTAGAGTGTTATCTTTTCGACTAATTGGTATATTCGAATATTACCACCATTGTTTAATACGGAGCGATAAGTGACAACTAACATCTCCAAGCTTTACTGTGTGAGCATTGGATAATTGTCAATGACTTCAATCTTGATGACTAAATACTTGGGGGTTATAAGCCATATCCTGAATTACTGTATATCTGGAACTATAAGTCCAACCCCGGGACTAGTTGGTCAAATCGAGCCGGCAAGGGTTTGGTCGAGAAGATCAACGAACATTGGGTACTTCTTGGACGTTCGGGCCCGGTAGGGGGTGATGGTGGATGGAAACTGGTGTAAAGTGGGGATCTACGGACGTTATACTTTCGTGGTTGACGAAGAGTCAACGGACCTTGATCAAGCTACTGCGGAATTTGCTCCTAAGAGCAACCTATATCCTTTGACATGAATGTGTTCCTTACTGCACCCTTTTGCATGTTTTATCTGGTTATTTGCTCAATTATATACTGAATTATAATCTCATCGAAGTTGACTTGTTTCTTGATGTCTAAATATGCTATCTTGCCTCGTATTTTACCTACTTAATTACTTGGAACCTCACAGGGCTTCTAGCTCATTCCACGCCATTTGTTTTTCGTACAGGGATGAGAAAATGAGAGGTTGAATTGAGGAAGGCCTCGTTTTCTTCTAAGTTTGTTAGTTGCTGGTGTGAGCACTGCATAGGTGTCTAGCCGACTTGTTTGGTTTGATTTGTGACAAGTTTGACTCTTTGGTTGTAATAATTTCGTTTTCTTTTGAGAGTCTATTTGTAAATTTTCATGTTATTTGACTGAGTCCTGGCAAGAGTTGGGCAAGCGGTCTGCCAAACCCTTAGGTACGCTCTAGGGTTAGGTGGGGCTATCACACTAAACCCTAGGGTACGCCCTAGGGGGAAGTGGGGTCGTAATAGGTGGTATCAAAGCCTATGTTTGAATTGGCCTGGGCGGATTGAGTGAGTGTAGTTGTGATGGCTTAAGTACGAGTATTTAAGTGTGAAACCCTGAAGTGTTAGGTGGTGAATCTTGCTTCATTTGCTTATGTTTCTTCTTGATTCTTGATTGTAATGTAGGAATGGATGGAAACAGTGGAAATAAGAACCAGAAATGGTCTTGTCGAGTCCTTAGCCGCCAAGAACGTCTAGGAGGATCCTAGTATTTGACCAGAGATTGGGTTGATTAAGGAGATTGGCTTAATGAGTGTTGTCATGGACTAGTTCCATACATATTTGGCTTGGGTTTCTATAGTGGATAGTTGACTTGAAAATTTGATGGTTGTCCCTATTTGGAGTTTAATCCTTGTAAAGATATGATTATGTGTGTTACGTATGGCTATTCTTGGGTTTGAGTGAGGAGTTCCATTTTGTAACTTGTAAGTAAGGACAGACTTGATAGTTCTATTGAAAGGGATCATATTATTGGGATATGTATACCTGACAATTAGTGTGAGATAGGTTATGATCACTCTCAAGTGACACCCCGAACTTGTCCGAGCAGAGGTAGGAATTTTGAGAGCGAAATTGATGCGGATATGGGTGTGCAATAAATAACTTCAGCCTTGGATCAAGGATCCTTTGATCAACACTGGTGGTCCGATGACAAGATCAAGATCCAAGAAGGTGAAGGAAGCTTTACGAGCCTTGACCATACAAGCAAGGAGCAAGCTAAGTTTGAAGATTTGACGGACCATGAAGTTACCTTGTTCACTTGTACGTTTGAAGTGAAAGAATGATCTCATACTTGTTAGCTTAGTTGGTAGTTGTTTTAAGACTGCCTAATTTAGTAGTTGTTAGTCGTTGAGTATTTTATTACTTATTGGGCCTTATCGGGAAGCCTTAAAGAGCTGGCTCTTTATGCGAACCGAATTCCTATTCCAGGTTTATTTGGGCTGGATTTGCTCTAGTTTTAGCCTATAAAAGGCACCTATTGTATGAGTGAAAGACAGATGATTACAACCAGAAATCGTGAGGAATTTTCCTTCAAGTTCTTAATCGAACTTACTCTTGAATTCTTGAGTTCATTGCTTAGGATTCAAACCTGACTTTATCGATTAGCTTGTTCCCTAATCGTGGTGTCTCTTCATCCATCTTTATTTGCTTAAGGTTGCTGATTACCTTTGTGTGTCAGAGGTCTTGAGTTCATGAGAACAATCAAGTTCAATTTCTATTGGGGAGAAAAGATCCAACTCTGATAATTACAAGGTTGGGAGAGTCTAGGAGGGTCTTCCCCTAGAGTTGCTTATCAGAAATTCTTTTAAGGGAGAGAGATTGTGAGACACCGAACTCTTACTTGTCTTTATAGCTATTATTTGAACTTATTTGTCTTAGATTCTTGGTTGTTTTAATGGTTGAATTTGTGCCAAGGGAGTGAATTTTGTTAAGAAAAGTTCATAATCTCAAGTTGGTAGAAAATCTGAAAATTTTCGCAGGAGATTTTGCGCAACTTTAGGAAATTGGCTATAACGTCGTATAGGAAAGTCGGAATTGAGTTCCGTTTGTTACGTTTGAAACTAAACTCATAGGGCTTCTTACGATATAAAATTTAAAGTTTGAGTCAATCTCTATAAATTTCATAAAATTGGCAAAGTTGACTGAAAATTCTGCCCTACACAAGTAAAAATAGGAATATTTAGTAACTTTTGGCTCAATTTGGACCAACTTATGAATTGAATCTCTTTGAAGTGTCTTCTAAAGATTATTAGTATTTGAAGTCTAGTTTTTAACAGGCCAAGTGGTATGAACTTTTTATAGTTACAACTCAAGTTATGAGTTTCTAAAGGAATGCTGCATACTAGGGTTTTTGGTGTGTTTTTTATGTATTTTGGTAGTGTGATTAATTGTGGAGGTGTGTGTACTAAATTTGATGGTTAAGAATGAGTTTTAGATAAGAGGAAGTTTGTGATTAGAAGTGCTAATAATAAGCTAATAAACCATAAGTAAAAACACAAGTACGAGAGAGTTAAGGAAAATAGTCAAGAACCGACGTGCACCGTTTATTACCGGTTGAGTACTCCACTTGACCAATACTTTCTTAGCCTAACCTCCTTGTTTTTATTTCATTTAATTTCTCCTAAATTACCCTTATGTCAGCCACCAATTTTGACTGAAGAAAAGGAGAAAATAAAAAAAATAAGAAGGAAATCTTGAGTGACAAGTGTCAAGGATCCAAGCAACCTTTGACCCAAAACATTTCCTTTCTTCTTATCTTTCCTTTTGGCTAAGTTTTCTTCATTTTCCTCTTGTGTTGGATGAAATTTGGAAGAGAAAAACAAAAGAGAAAACCTCCAACTCCAATCTCGAATCTTGCCTTGTTTGAGTTGAAACCACAAAACTAAACCGATTAAAATAGCACCAAGGAGCTGAGGAAGCTGGTTGTGGAGTTGTTTGGAGAGAAATAGCTTGGTTCTTCACTTTCTTCAAGTGTTTTGGAAGGTATAAGTCTAAAACTTTCTTTTTCTTTCCTGTTTTAACAAAATATGGGATAGATGCCTTGAATCATTACGTTGGATGATACTCTAGTTTTGGTGAAAATTGGCAAATTTCAACAAGGGTTTGCGATTTTTCAGCTTTGATTTATGATGTTTATCTCTAATATGTTGGTATTGATCTTGGAAATGGAATTTGTGAGATGATTAGTGGCTTGATTGTGATATTTAGCCTTAAAAGATGAACTTTCAGCTTTGTCAAGCGATTTCCAGCTTTGATGAGTAGTTTTAGGGTTGATATGTAAAATTCCAGCATTTTGTGGTGAATTTTAGTTCTACCCTATTTTTGGAATCAAATTAGATTGCAAATTTCTCCATGTTTTAGATTGAATCAACTTTTGAACAAAACATGAAAGTTATAGGGATTTGAGTTAGATTTCTATCTGCAAAATTTCAGATCAACTAGATCATTATAGCTTATGATTTGGCCAGAGCACTCCTAACTGCACAAAAACTCTAATTTTCCTGACCTGTTTTTCATGTGCTTCTGACCATCCATTTTTTATCTTGAAATGAGAGAACTGGGTGTCAATGTCTTCATAGGAAACGTCGGTCTATGTCTTAGCTTCGAAATGCCATAGAATTTACCTCAATCCCATATACCTAGCTATAATTATGCCCAAGATACCGAAGGATGACAAATCTGGCATTTATAAGTTTTTCTTTAAACTGGTTTCCAGCTTTGGTTCATGGTTATTATTTGGTTTGTTTGGTGGGTTTTGAGGCCTTGAATAGATGAATGTTTTTGGTTATCACTTGTGGTTGGATTGGAGGTTTGTTAGCTCGTGAATCCAAGTTTTACTTGGATGGGAAAATGGATAAATACAAAGGACATACTGTCCAAATTTTCGCTCGAGAGGTAGGCGAGTGAACTCGGGACTTGAGCGACGACTCGAGGTTGAAGCGAACTTCAATTGGTTATGGTATTCGGGTTTTCTTTAGTAAAAGGTACATAAGTTGAAATTTTTGCCAAAACTCGTACCCTTTAAAAAGTAAATTTAGCGACTCTTAAAAATATGATTTTCTCGATTTTCATACCAAGTACGACTTCCAAAGTATAAATCACTTCTTTATCGAAACTAAAAGAGTGAGTATGAATTTTCTAGAGTTTTCCAAGCCTTATGACTATAATTATACAAGTTTCATTTACTTGATTTTCTTGAAGCGAAACTCTTATGTTTCGAACCCTAGTGGATTTTAAACTCTTAAATGATATTTTATCGCAAATTTGGACTCCAACCAAGGAGTTGTACCTGAGCATGATTTTGACAAGCACTAAGTTTTTTGTGAGTGTTTTTTGCATGTTTGTGCATTAATGACTGTGTACTTGTTGTGAATATTTGCTTGAATGTTAAATGCTTTCTAATGATTGCTAAATCGATTTTCGATGGGCAAATGTGTGCTTTATCGTACTTGACCCAAGCCAAAGTGAATTTTCAATGATTGAATGCTACTTGTATATGAATGTAAACCTTTTGGCTGAACTGGGCCCTTGCCCTTTATTGCCAGTGCACTCGAGCCAGAAATGGTCCTGGTCGAGCGACTAGTGACCTTGGGACAGTATTTTGGTATACTCGAGTATGACTACGAAAGTTGGTGGAGAACTGGCCAGTGAATTGGCTAGTGGCAGGAAATGAAATCAATGAATGAATGTCAAGAACACTGAGGGAGTTTTCACTTGCAATAAAATGTTTTCTAGTATTGTAGGGATAAGGAAAATGGTTGGCGAATGAATGAACGAATGGCTCCACGTGAGCATGTATCCTTTTTAATGAGTGTGTTCTCATTGCTTTTTATATTGTGAATGTTTTCTCGATTGATTGTTGTTAAATAACTAATGTCCTTGTTTCAATTGCTTGATTATGTGTATGGAAACCACACCGAGCTTTAGCTCATCCCTCTATTTCATTACATTTGTTTTTCTTACGGAATTTTGTACTTAACCTTGAGGATTGTGTATCTGTGTTAATATTTGTATATATGTTAAGTTTGATTGGCACATCTTTACTTGCTTTTGAAGTTGTAACCCGCTTTATTGAAGTGAGTGTAGTTGTGATGGCTTAAGTGCGAGTATTTAAGTGTGAAACCCTGAAGTATTAGGTGGTGAATCTTGCTTCATTTGCTTATGTTTCTTCTTGATTGTAATGTAGGAATGGACGGAAATAGTGGAAATAAGAACCATGAGCGGTCTTGTCGAGTCCTTAGCCACCAAGAACGTCTAGGAGTATCCTAGTATTTGACCTGAGATCGGGTTGATTGAGGAGATTGGCTTAATGAGTGTTGTCATGGACTAGTTCCATACATATTTGGCTTGGGTTTCTATAGTGGATAGCTGACTTGAAAATTTGATGGTTGTCCCTGTTTGGAGTTTATCCTTGTAAGGATATGATTATGTGTGTTACGTATGGCTATTCTTGGGTTTGAGTGAGGAGTTCCATTTTGTGACTCGTAAGTAAGGACAGACTTGATAGTTCTATTGAAAGGGATCATATTATTGGGATATGTATACCTGACAAGTAATGTGAGATAGGTTATGATCACTCTCAAGTGACACCCCGAACTTGTGCGAGCAAAGGTAGGAATTTTGAGGACGAAATTCTTTTAAGGGGGAGAGATTGTGAGACGCCAAAATCTTACTTGTCTTTATAGCTATTATTTTAACTTACTTGCCTTAGATTCTTGGTTGTTTTAATGGTTGAATTTGAGTTAAGGAAGTGAATTTTGTTAAGAAAAGTTTCATAATTTCAAGTTGGTAGAAAATCTAGAAATTTTCGCAGGAGGCTCTGCACAGCTTTTGGAAATTGGTATAACTTTGTATACGAAAGTCGGAATTGGGTTCTGTTTGTTGCGTTTGAAGCTAAACTCATAGGGCTTCTTACGATATAAAATTAATAGTTTAAGTCAATCAATGTAAATTCCAGAAAATTGGCAATGTTGACTGAAAATTCTGCCCTACACAAGTAAAAATAGGAATATTGTAGTAATTTTTGGCTCAATTTGGACCAACTTATGAATTTAATCTCTTTGAGGTGTCTTCTAAAGATTATTAGTATTTGAAGTCTAGTTTTTAACAGGCCAAGTGGTATGAATTTTTTATAGTTACAACTCAAGTTATGAGTTTCTAAAGGAATGCTGCATACTAGGGTTTTTGGTGTGTTTTTGGTGTATTTTGGTAGTGTGATTAATTGTGGAGGTATGTGTACTAAATTTGATGGTTAAGAATGAGTTTTAGATAAGAGGAAGTTTGTGATTAGAAGTGCTAATAATAAGCTAGTAAACCATAAGTAAAAACACAAGTACGAGAGAGTTAAGGAAAATAGTCAAGAACCGACGTGCACCATTTGTTACCGGTTGAGTACTCCACTTGACCAATACTTTCTTAGCCTAACCTCCTTGTTTTTATTTCATTTAATTTCCCCTAAATTACCCTTATGTCAACCACCATTTTTTATTGAAGAAAAGGAGAAAAGAAAAAAAAATAAGAAGGAAATCTTGAGTGACAAGTGTCAAGGATCAAAGCAACCTTTGACCCAAAACATTTCGTTTCTTCTTATCTTTCCTTTTGGCTAAGTTTCCTTCATTTTCCTCTTGTGTTAGACGAAATTTGGAAGAGAAAACATCGAACTCCAATCTCGAATCTTGCATTGTTTGAGTTGAAACCACAAAACTAAACTGATTAAACTAGCATCAAGGAGCTAAGGAATCTTGTTGTGGAGTTGTTTGGAGAGAAATAGCTTGGCTCTTCAATTTCTTCAAGTGTTTTGGAAGGTATAAGTCTAAAACTTTCTTTTGCTTTCTTGTTTTAGCAAAATATGGGATAGATGTCTTGAATTTGAATTATGTTGGATGATACTCTAGTTTTGGTGAAGATTAGCGAATTTCAGCTATGGTTTGTGATTTTTCAGCTTTGATTTATGATGTTTATCTCTAATATATTGGTATTGAGCTTGGAAATGAAATTTGTGAGATGATTAGTGGCTTGATTGTGTATTTAGCCTTAAAGATGAACTTTCAACTTTGTCAAGCAATTTCCAACTTTGATGAGTAGTTTTAGAGTTGATATGCAAAATTCAGCATTTAGTGGTGAATTTTAGTTCTGCCCTATTTTGGAATCAATTTGGGTTGCGAATTTCTCCATGTTTTAGACTGAATCAGCTTTTGAACAAAACATGAAAGTTATAGGGATTCGAGTTAACTTTCTACTTGCAAAATTTCAGATCAATTGGATCATTTTAGCTTATGATTTGGACATAGCACTCCTAACTGCACAAAAACTCTAATTTTCCTGATGTGTTTTTCATATGCTTCTAATCGTCCAGCTTTGATGAGTAGTTTTAGGGTTGATATGCAAAATTTCAGCATTTGGTGCTGAATTTCTGTTCTGCCCTGTTTTTGGAATCAACTTAGGCTGCGAATTTCTCCATGTTTTTAACTGAATCAGCTTTTGAACAAAACATGAAAGTTATAGGGATTTGAGTTAACTTTCTACCTGCAAAATTTCAGATCAATTGGATGATTTTAGCTTATGATTTGACCAAAGCACTCCTGACTGCACAAAAACTCTAATTTTCTTGACCTATTTTTCATGTGCTTCTGACCGTCCATTTTTTGACCCTGAAAATGAGAGAACTGGGTGTCAATGTCTTCATAAGAAATGTTGGTCTATGTCTTAGCTTCGAAATGCCATAACATTTACCTCGATCCGATATACCTAGCTACAGTTCTGACTAAAACACTGAAGGATGACAAATTTGTCATTTATAAGTTTTTCTTTAAACTGGTTTCCAGCTTTGGTTCATGGTTATTATTTGGTTTGTTTGGTGGGTTTTGAGGCCTTGAATAGATGAATGTTTTTGGTTATCACTTGTGGTTGGATTGGAGGTTTGTTAGCTCGTGAATCCAAGTTTTACTTGGATGGGAAAATGGATAAATACAAAGGACATGCAGTCCAAATTTTCGCTCGAGAGGTAGGCGAGTGAACTCGGGACTTGAAAAATGACTCGAGGTTGAAGCGAACTTCGATTGGTTATGGTATTCATGTTTTCTTTCGTAAGAGGTACATAAGCTGAAACTTTTTGCCGAAACTAGTACCCTTTAAAAAGTAAGAGTAGCGACCCTTAAAAATACGATTTTCTCGATTTTCATACCAAGTGCGACTTCCAAAGTATAAATCACTTCTTTATCGAAACTAAAAGAGCGAGCATGAATTTTCTAGAGTTTGCCAAGCCATATGACTACTACTTATATAAGTTTCATTTACTTGATTTTCTTGAAGCGAAACTCCTATGTTTTGAATCCTAGTGAATTTTAAACTCTTAAATGATATTTTATTGCAGATTTGGATTCCAACCAAAGAGTTTTTGAATCCTAGTGGATTTTAAACTCTTAAATGATATTTTATCACAAATTTGGACTCCAACCAAAGAGTTGTATTTGAGCGTGATTTTGACAAGCACTAAGTCTTTGGTGAGTGTTTCTTGCATGTTTGTATATTAAATGACTGTGTACTTGTTGTGAATATTTGCTTGAATGCTAAATGCTTTCTAATGATTGCTAAATCGATTTTCGATGGGCGAGTCTGTACTTTATTACACTCGACCCAAGCCAAAGTGAATTTTCAATGGTTGAATGTTACTTGTGTATGAAGGTAAACCTTTTTGTTGAACTAGATCCTTGCCCTTCATTGCCAGTCGACTCGAGCTAGAAATGGACTCGGTCGGGCGACTAGTGACCCTGGGATAGTATTGTGGTATGTTCGAGTATAACCACGAAGATTTGTGGAGAACTGGCCAGTGAATTGGCTAGTGGCGGGAAATGAAATCAATGAATGAATGTCAAGAACACTGAAGGAATTTTCACTTGTAAAAAATGCTTTCTATTATTGGAGGGATAAGGAAAATGGTTGGCGAATGAATGAAAGAATAGCTCCACATGAGTATGTATCCTTTTTAATGAGTGTGTTTGTGAGGACCCGTAAATTTTCCTAATTTTATATTATTTATTTTATTTTCTCACCTGCATTTTTTTCTTCATTATATCCCACTATTTCGATTTCTCCAGAGATTTTATAAGTAAATATAGTTTTTAAATCATTTTCCTTGTATGAGTTAGTTTACGAGAAATAAAGAAGGTATATTGGACGTGGGACCCGTTGGTAGCGTTAAGTGCGATAAATTCGACCAATTAGATTACGCTTTGTATACCGGAATTAATTTATTAGGTGTTAAGAGATAATTAGAGGTTACTTAGATGGTTAATCTTGGAGAGACAAAGGCATAAGAATAAACTTAAAAAGGGCCAAGTGTCGCGATCCGATTGGAAGTAGTCTTGCCTAACTTTTGCCTAACTTTCCTTAACTTTACTAAAGGACCAATTTTGACCCAAATCACCTTCATTTCATAAGCTCCTTGGCTGAATTCATCTAGAGAGAAAAGACAAGCAAGCTTCAACCTTTCATCTTCTATTCTTGCACAAATCTTGAAAATCAACCGATTAATTCTTGAATTAGTCCACAAAATCAACTTGCTTAGGAAGATTGAAGGTAGTGGTGGAGTGATTAGAGAAGGGAAAGGACTAAGCCATCACCTTTCTTGATATTTCAAGGTATCATGTCAAGCCATCCTTTCTTTGTTTTTGATTATGTTAAATTAATGACTTGTGATGGCTAAAGAGATGTTTTAGTGGAAGATTTTGTGATTTTTGGTGGAGATTGATGGATTTTTTATTTTATGCATGATTTTCTGATTTCATATGTTAAGTGTTGGTTAACCATGGATTAATGGTTTGCTATAGTGTAAGAAGGAGTTGGTATGTGTTGGAAATGATTGGTTGTGAAAATTTCTGGTTTGGTGTGAAAATTTCCAGATTAGGGTTTCAAGTAACCCTGTTCTGCCCAGTTCTGTTCGGCCAGGTTAGAGGCTGAATCAGCCTTAGGTCGAAACATGAAAGTTGTAGAGAATGATGTTTTATAGTTGCTTGTAAATTTTCAGCCCAATCTGAGCTTGGTAGCTTGTAAAAAGTCAGAAATACCCAGACTGGCCTAGGTAGGAATTCAGCGAACAGGGTTGTCATTTCACCAAATCTGACTGTGACTTTTCACCCTGATCCTTACCGAATTAGATTTTGTCCAAAACATGAAAGTTGTAGCCAATGGTATAAACTAGTTGTCTGCAAAATTCACCTCGATCCTAGCACTGTAGCTTATGAAATGACCGAATTACCCTTGTCTGTTCATGAACCTTGTTTCGCGCCCAGATTTCTGTTTTCATGGAAACTTCTTTTTTTGACCTTGAAAATGCATGATTTGGCTTGGAGGTCTTGATGAGAAATGTAGGTATATGTCTTAGCTTTCTAACGGCTCTAGAATCACCTCGTTTCGACTTCGGTAGCCTGAGTTATTGTCGTTTATGCATAAGGCAGTTAACCAGCCCAAATGTAAGATTCTGGTTCTGTAAATGGCAATTTTGACTTAGATACACTACAAACTAGACTGAGTGTTTTTCATCAAAGTTTTATCTCTTTGTCTTTGCTTCGAAACGGTATAAATTGTATCCCAATCCAATAAGCGTAGATTCAGTTGTGTCTGTTCCGCTAAAAGACATCAAACCTGCTATTTAGCTTTTGTCTTTAAAAACTCGATTTCTAGTTGCATTCCTAGGTTTGCTTTGTGTTTGGATGAACTTGAGCCTAGTTGAAGGGCTATTGTATTGAGATTTCTTATGTGTTGAATTGGACTGACTTGAGGAAAGACAATGAAGCCATGATGGCTGGAAAAGTAAGCAAATTTGGGGGGAATGCTGTCCAATTTTCTAGGCTGTTTGGTTCCTTTAAGTTTGAGTTGATCTTAGTAAAAATGAAGGGTTTTGAGGGTTTTTTGTAACCCTAGGACCAACTGTTATCTTTTGCTCAAAAGTCATATTTTATTCTTTTGTACTAGTACTTAACCTGGAAAGACGTACGACATGTAGTCGAGCCTCACTTGTACATTCCGTTCACTCGATTTTGGATGTGAAACCTTCAATTATTTTACTTTGATGATTTTAGGGTTTCTTGGCGATTAAAGTCAGTTTGAAGTGAAAACTTTTGAAGTATCCGTACTTGGACCGGTGAGTGTACCACTCCCCTCACTTGTTGTTTAACTCGGTTTCTGTACATGCAATCTGTGATATGAATGACTGAACTATCTGTTTATTTTGTTTGAGACGAGGGTGTACTTTATCACACTCGTTCTCTTGTCTGTTCATATGCCAATTTTTGGTGTGAATCTGAATCTATTATCTATATCTGTATCTGTTCTGACGTCGTTTGGAGACTTGTATCCAACGACATTTTTGTGACCTCTGAACTTAACACTTGTGGCTAGTTACTCGAGTCAGGCCGGCAAGGGTCTGGTCGATTAGATAACAAACCACGGTAGTTTGTTTTGGGATCTTTGGGTATTAAGACCCTTGATTCCGATATACTCAAGTATTACCATTTCTGAACTGATTGGAGTTCGGGCCCGGTAGGGGTATGTGAGGTGGAAGGAATTAGAGAAAGTGAAGTCTACGGTATTGGTTACTCCTTTAGCGTTGACGGAGTGTCAGCTATTATTTTGATCAAGATTCGGTGAAGCAAATGGAATTTGGCTCCTGAGAGCCACCCGTATCCTTTGTATCTATGGTGTTTGTTCATTTCGTTATTTGATTCGCATATGTGACTAATTGAATATGAAGTTCCACGTTTCTCACTTGCTATTATTTTGGTACCTCATTGAGCGTAAGCTCACCCCCTTCCCGTTATCTTTGTTTTCCTTACAGGGGACAAACTTTGAAACCACGATTTTGGAAGAAAAGAGTTCCATGTTTTGAAACCAAGATTTTTGGAAGAAAAGAGTTGAGCTAGTTGTAGGACTTCTCTTGTTTATGCTCCTTTATAACAGAAATCCTAATTGTATTTTTTGTAGCATGAATACTTTGGCTTGTATTTTGGTTCACTTGTTCAAGATTCCGATGTAAAAATATGTATAAGTGTTTAACCGACGTTCCGTACTTCCGTACTGTTGGTGGTCTGAAATTGTTCGTTTTCCTTAGATCCTTCCGCGTGTACTATATTGGGTTTGCGGGAATCGACCCGTAGTCCTGGCAAGAGTTGGGCAGGCGGTCCGCTGAACCCTTTGATTCGCCTTAGGGTGAGGTGGGGCTGTCACAGTATTCTCACTGCTTTTATATTGTGAATGTTTTCTCGATTGATTGTTGTTAAATGACTAATGTCCTTGTTTCAATTGCTTGATTATGTGTATGGGAACCTCACTGAGTTTGAGCTCATCCCTCTATTCCGTTACATTTGTTTTCCTTACAGGGTTTGAGAGCAAGGACGAGTGATTAGAGGAAAACTAAACTTTTGACTAGAACTTTTGTTGTGTAATAGTGAAAGTATTAGTAGTTGGTTGGATCCTGAACTTTTGTACTTAACCTTGAGGATTGTGTATATGTGTTAATGTTTGTATATATGTTATATTTGATTGGCACATCTTTACTTGCTTTTGAAGTTGTAACCTGTTTTGTTGAAATGAGTGAGTGAGTCCTGGCGAGAGCTGGGCACGCGGTCCGCTAAACCCTAGATTATGTCCTAAGGGGAAGTGAGGTCGTCACAACTTGTCGTCACTGTAGCACGATCCTTCTTCCTATCTGATTTTCGGCATGATACAAATACTTTCTCAACACTCCTTTTCAACTTAGTTTAGCTAATTAGGGTCTCATTTTATGCATCTACCTTCTTCTCTAGTACCAATATCCTTTCATGCATCCACATATTATGTTTTTGACTTTCTGCAAATATAGTCGACAAAGTTGATAGCGTGAGGACCCAAAAATTCCTTTAAAATTTTCTCCCATTTTTGAAACAATAATTTATATTTCCTTCTATATTTCTTTACTTGACTATTTAACTATTTACTAGTCCTAAATTTCATAGTGATTTCATTAGTTGAGTCAAGAGTTTTAATTTTACTTTTAAAGTTAGAATAAGTTAAGGTTTTGGTGCATTTTGATAGTGTGATCAATTGGTGAGGCATGTGTACTAAATTTGTTAGATAAGAGCGGGTATTAAGTAAGAGAAAATGTGTAATTAAAAGTGCTAAGGAAAAGTTACTGAATCATAAGTTAAAACAAAAATACAAGAGAGTTGAGAAAGTAGGCTCGAACCAACGTGCGCCGTTTGTTAGCAGTTGAGTACAACATTTGACCAATATTTTATTACCTTAATTTCCTTGTTTTTATTTCATGTGATCTTCCCAAATTTAACCCTAAGTCCAGCCGAAATTTTTGACCAAAAAAAAAACAAGAGGAAAAGAAAGAAAACGAGAAAAAAATAGACAAGTTGAGGGATGCCAAGTGTTGGCACTTAAGCCAACTTTGACTAAGACTTTCTTTCCATCTTTATCTTCCAATTGATTACAATTTCATTTATTTATCCTCCATGATGGCCGAACCTTAGAGACAAGAAAAGAAAGAATAGCTTCTCCAATTTCACTTTGATTCCAAGTTAGAACTAGTAGGAAATCAACCTCCAATCCAAAACCAATTCATAGGAAGTTGCCACAAGGAAGAAAAGTGGGTTGGAGTGGAGTTATTTAGGGAGAAAGCAAGCTGTAGTTTGCTGTTCATTTTGAGGATTGAAGGTACTCCTGGTTGAGAACTACTTTATCTCTTTAATCTTGCATTTGGTGGGAGTTTTGGCTTGTTTATAGAAGGTTTTGTGGATGATCTTGTAGTTTTAGGTTGTAGGCTATTATATTCAGCTTTCACTGGTTATTTCCAGCTTTTGTTGAGTATTTCTAGCTTTACTATGGAGTTGTAAACCTGCCATAAAGGTTTTCCAGCTTATACATGTAATTTTGGTGTTACTTGAGGAATTTCTATTCTTGTTTGTGAATTTCCAGCTTAGAATAGGAATTTTTCAGCTTAGAGTTATGATTTCTAGTTTCGATATCATGGTGATTATGTGATGGATATGCACTTAATTTAGATGGTTTTAATGCCTAAAATAAAAATCCTTTGTTTCTATACTTTTTTACTTGATTTGGGGCTGTTTTATGGTGAAGTTGATGCCATGGTAATGGCTGGAAAAATTGGTAAATACAAAGGAAGTGCTGCTGAAATTGTTTCACAGGAGACTTTGACCGATTTTGAGAAATCTGTTATATCTTAGTGTAGAAAAATCCAAATTGAGTTCCGTTTTTGCATTTGAAATTAAACTCATAGCTCTTTTTACTGTAAAAATTTCAGAATTTTTCTCAATTCTTATGAATATCTGTGATTTTTCAAAATTGACTGAATTTATTTCATTCCTGTTCTGTCTTTCTACTGGATAAAGCAACCACTTGAGATTGGATTTTGACTGACTTGTGGACAGAATGTTGTAAAGGTGTCTTCTGAGAAATTGTAACCCTTTGAATCTATTTTCCAAGGTATAAAGTTTATAAATTGTGGACTTAAGAAGTCTAAGATATGATTTTTCAAATAGCGTCGCACAAAACTGGGAAAAATTTTGTTTTCTTAAAACTATCCTTACTTTCACTTCCAACTTCAAGTTGGAGTTGTTGAATCATTTTGAGCTTGATTTTTCTTTTGGAATAATGTGACTTGGTACAGTGGATCTCATGGCACTTTATAAATGTGATTTTAGGACATGGAGGTGAGGTCGAAAGTGCACGTGAGGCGAGCACTTGAACTTATACCGTGGTGAGTGTAACGCCCCCACTTCTCCCAAGGGCGAACCCAAGGGTATCCGCGGGACGCCCACCCAGCTCTCGCCAGGATTCAATACAAGTCAAATCGAACTTAACGATAACCAAATACTACAAGTCAAAATGAAGAAAAGTCGTTTCCTTAACTAAATATTCAAATCTTACATCATGTTCACAAAAGATACATCAAGTCCCAAAATACAACCATTAAAAGTCGACTAAACATTTACAACCCAGATTCCAATCAAAAATATAATCTAGTCGGCTTTTCCAAAATCTTCCAATCCAACCTGTTAAGGAAAACAAACTGATGGGATGAGCCAATACTCAGTGAGGCCAAGAAACACACATGCAAACAAATAATCCAAGTAGCCACAAATTACATATTAAGTAAAGCTATAAAGTTCGAATAATTCACATTTCGAATAGGAAAAATAAACAGAAACAATTCAAGGATACTATAGCTCTCAGGAGCTAAATTCTACGTAGTCGAGTCGAAATCTTGATCACATTTTTCGTTGACACTCCGTCAACCACATAAGTATCAAATCCGTAGATACACCACTTTTCTTCGAATCCCGTCACCGTTACACCCCCTTACCGGGCCCGCTCATCAAAGTTTTTGATAATACTCGAATATATCATGGCAATACTGCACGAGTAATGCCGAGCAAGATCTCTCCAATAGATCATGCTCTACGAATATCTCATGGTTGGCTAAGCTTATCGACCAAGCCCATGCTGGCTCGATTCGCAAAGTTAACCAACGAGTTTGGGCATCCCCCGAATACGAATATGAATACGAATACAAATACGAATACGAATATAAGTCGACGAGCAACGCTCAAATCGACGATTCCAAATAGGAATCACAAATACGGATCACATATACGAATCAAAACAAATACGAATCACATCCACAGTACCATATACAAGTCGGATATGAATTCACATAGCAAAATTTGAATATAATTTCATTTGAAAGAGCACGAGTGCGGTAAAGTACACCCTTGTCTCAAATTTTCAAATTTTCATAACGGATAAAAAACAGATAACCACTTAACATCAAGTTCATGCACTTGATACACACCAATCGAAATAAGGGAGTAAGTGTGTAAACGAGCCTTTAGGTGTTCCCCCTCGAGATCCTCTTGAAGGTCTCCTTGAGCACCTGAGCAAATAGTAATTGTCTATTACACAATATCGCTTAAAACCCCTAATTATCGAGGAAGATTGCACACTTGTATAATCAAAGAAAATTTCACGAAAATGAGCCTTAATTACTCGTAAATCAAGGCTCAAAAATGGGGTTTTAAAACACAAGCGAAATCTGATTTTCATCTTTGAAATCAAGTGTAAAACGGCTTAACAATATCGAAGGAAAATAGAGAGTTCGCAACCCTCAATTTCCTTTAAGTTCGAAAATTTCAGATTTGTCACCCATACTTTGAAAAATCGTATCTCATTCTTTACAAGTCCAAATTGGAAAACTTAGTGCCATTGGAAATTACTTCCAAAGTACTAAAAGTTCTTAGAAGACACTTTTTCAGGATTCTAATTGAAAAATATTCGAAATTTAGCCCAAAGTTGCTGTTTTAGAAAGTCAAGACAGATTTGGGTTGATTTTCGACAAAGTTTGAAAATTCGGCAAAATTCATACAATTCGAACTAGCCTCTGAAATTTGGAACTCTATTAGAGTTGTAATCCAGGTTTAAAAAAACAAGCGGAATGATAATTGAAGTTTCGAGCACCAAGATATGGTAACTCAAAGTTACCCAAATTTCCTTGTTAAACAAGGGTTTTCAAAATCAAATCACGAACTTTGGAAGTTTAGTTGAGCAATGAAACGACCTCGGAATAACATCAAAATTAGCAGTATAACACTACCATATAAGGGTTGTTCCTTTACCAAATTTCATGGAAAAATAAGTATAGAAAGTGGGTTAACAAAACCGTTGAAATCACAAGAAATTCTAAGGCTAAGCTGCCTTTGAACTTCCGTTTTGCCGTTTCCAAACATTTGGTCAAGGAACATCTCAAACATGGTTCATTCCAGTAGGAAATGTCCAAAATATGTTCAAAGTACATTCGATAGATGATTTACAATAAGAAACTTTGGATAACAAGTCCCAAACCGTAGTTAGTTTCAAATCTGTCCAAAACACTGTTTTCATTCACAAAGTCAGTTTTGAATTTCAATCATAGATCACTCAATTCAACTCGGACTTGAACGTGGTGGCGTTAGAAAATAGACTCATAAGGCTATATTTTCTCAGAAGAAACCATTTTCAAAATCTATCCATAACTAACTCATTCGTGAGCATCAACTTGCAACTCATGTGCTGCCTTCCAAGAAGCAATGAAACAGGACAGTGGATTTCAAATGAATGGTTTGGCTTGATCAAGTGGAACCAGAACATGAATTTTATACCAATAGAAAGCTGGGAATGTCTAGTTTCCAGTACCGTAAATGGCACTCAATTCCGACATTGAAGTAAAAAGTTATAGCCGAAACAAATACACTGCCTGGGTGAATACGGGATAAATTTCCAGATTTCTAAGCTTTCGTAAATCCAACATTTGGGTGACCAAATCAAGTTATTTTTCAATGAAACTTTTTACACAACTAATATAACATGTAAACAACATAAATAATCCATTAGAACCTCAAAATTTTGCACAAAAGTGGTCGAACAAGGGAGGGTTAAAATGGTCACTTTTGCTCCAAGCACCTCCTTTGATTTTCTACCCACAATAAAACATTAATCCACTAATTTAAACACTAAACCATCATTAATTTCATCATCAATCATCGAATCAGTCCATCCAATCAAAGTGGGAGTTCATAGAGCCCACACAACAATTTTTTCATCACAAATAATCTACCCATATGCATGCATGAGTTTAAATGTGCACTACTACTCCCATAAAACAAGAATTGAAGGGTTGATCATCACTCACTCGCTTTGATGTTCAAGACAGAAATTTCGGCTCTCCTTGGCTCAAGAAAAACTGTGGACAGCAGCTCCTTTTCTTAGCTAGATGTAATCTCCAACTGTTGAGCTAAGTGTAGTTGAAATTTGAAGTGAAATGGTGATGATTTGGAGCAAGTTTAGGTGAAAAAAATTGAAGAACTTGAGTTGTTCTTCTTTGGGATGTGGCCGGCTGTCTTGGAAAGGAAAATGAGAGTATTGTACGCCACTTTAGATGATGAATTGAAGGGTTATGATCTAGTGTGATGCACCCATGAGAAGCTTAATAATGTGTGGCCCAAAATGCTCCAAAAGTCAACTAAAGATAGTACGCGTACACGCGCACTTCGTGCTCTATTCCTCTTGAGTTTATTTCACTAGTGCACTAAACCTTTTATGCATTCATATTCACATAAATATTGTCCACTCTTAATTGTCCCAAAATGAGGGTCTAAAGTCTCTCAATTAAATCGCGCGTGTGAAAATGCGTATCTCCAAATTAAGCGCGATAAAGCGAAATTTCCAAGAATTTCTTATAACGATAGTACTAATAACTATCACTTAAGTACGTAAACATAAAATTACATATTTTAATTCCATCCTGCAAGTGTCTAATTTTCCAAACATAGTGTATCCTCGAATCGATTATTAACTCCAATCGTGTATTCGCTATTTTCACTTCACGAGTTTCCAAAAATTAAATTTTGAAACGAGTCACTTTAAAATTATAACGAAACTATAAACTCTTGTAATTAGGTCTAAATAAACTAGAAAATAATATTCGGAATAAATGGGCAATTAAATATTTAAATAAGCTCGAAATGAAAGTTAAAGTAATAAATTTTGCGAGTCCTCACATGGGTCGAGTTTTAACTCCTCAAATCTCAAGTTAACTTTTCTTAATCTACTATTGATCATTCTTACTTCTCCAAAATTAATATACTCTCGATTCAGATATAGTCTCGAAAAACGTATACTCGTTGTTCCGAATTAAACGAGTTTTTGAAAAGTAAATTTTCTAACAAAACGCTTTAAAAACATAAGAGAGGTATTTTTCCATATAAATGGATTTTAAGTAGTCGAATTAAATAATTCAGAGAAAATGATTGAATAACTATTTAAATAAATCAGTAATATATGACAAAAATAAGAAAATTGTTGGGTCCTCACAGTGAGTGTCCCTTGCATGTGTATGCTTTAAATAACTATGTGAATGTTGTGAATTTGTCGGAATGTTAAATGCTTTCCAATGATTACTAAATGGATTTTCGATGGGCAAGTGTATACTTTATCGCACTCGATACAAGCCAAAGTGAATTTTCAATGATTGAATGCTACTTGTGCATGAATGTAAATCTTTTGGCTGAACTAGACCCTTGCCCTTCGTTGTCAGTCGACTCGAGTCAGAAGCGGACTCGATTGGGCGGCTGGTGATCCTGGGACAGTGTTTCGGTATACTCGAGTATTACCACGAAATCTAGTGGAGAACTAGCTAGTGAATTCAATACAATGAAATCAATGAATGAGTGACAATGAATACTGAAAGAGTTTTCACTGTTAAATATTTTCAAATGGCGGAGGAATAAGGGAAATGATTGGCGACTGAATGACTGAATGAATGGCTCCAAGTGAGCACGTATCCTTCCAATGAATGAATGTTTATTTCTTGAATGGCTATTTATTATTGTGCAAAGTGTTCAAACTGTTAAATACCATACTTCCATGGTTTCTCTACCTAATTGCTTGTTTGGGAATGTCACTAGGCTTTTGGCTCATTCCTTTAGTTTTTGTTTTCCTTACAGAAATGGAGGTCTAAAGCAATTAAGTGTGACTTAGAGTGTATAACCCTTTTGTACTTGTACTATTGTTTGATAGGATGTATTTTGGCATTTGACGTTATATCATACATTTGGCTTTTGGGTTGTAAATAAGTTTGCATTTTGGTTGAATTGTCGAACTCAAATGTTATTTTGGAGGCTTGATTGGTTAATCTTAAGAGTTGATTGAGTGAAGGAGTGAGTCCTGAAGAGAGTTAGGCAGGCGGTCCGCCAAACCCCTTAGGTACGCCCTAGTGGGAGGTGGGATCGTTACAAGTGGTATTAGAGCCACTTCATGTGGTCTTTATACGGGGTGAGTTTGAGTCAAATGGTGTTATGGTCCCTATTATGTAAATGACTAAAGGATTAAGTACTCTTCTAGAGCATAAACTGTGAATCATGAATGTCATAGGCGTAAAACCCTTATCATGATACTTGGAGAAGATAGATATGTATGTCAGGTAGGAATCTCTAATATAGGTGATTTATTCTTAGGACCGGTCGGCTCGAGTTGTAAATTATCCTATTTTTGAATTTTTGTACCCGAGTATCAAAGAGTTGATACCTTTATGATAAGTTGATACCATGAGTAATATTGGGATAAGTCTGGATGGCGAAAGCCAAGGCACCGGGGATGCGAATAGTCTGGACTTGAAATTAATTGAAGATATTAGTGAGATTTAGGACCCTTATTATTCAAGTGTATATACCTGGTTGTACTTGTTCGAGTTTTGATTAAAAGTAGTGTTTGAACAATACTTGGGGTTAATGTCCCATAGGGTAGAAACTTGAGAATTGCGAACGTGAGTTCAGGTAGTTTGAAGGACACATATTTCCTTATTTTGCCACTGTATGTATTTTTGCTCGTGACGTGACAATGCTACTATGTATAGTATTTGCTTTTATTTTATGTACTTAGTTTTGATCCACTTGATATGTCTAGTATTTTGTGATTTGTTATATGAACTTGGTATGCTATAAATATGATACATATGTTTCCATATCTTTAGCTTTGTTTTGTGGACATGGAGCTAGTCATGGCCGTAGGGCTAGGTAATCACAAGAACCAAGGAATGAAAAAGAAACAGCAACCGAGCAAGATCATGGACCGAGGATTGAAGCAGGGGACTAAGTGGCGATGGCCATACAACGAATGACTGATATTTTGACGCGTCTAGTGGAACAACAGGGTCAGGGTCAGGGACCTGTTAACCAACCTAGAGATCCTGAGATAGGAGAAGATAAAACCCTAGAGCGGTTTCAAAAGTTTTTTCCACCAAAGTTCCTTGGAGAGCCTAATCCGGAGATAGCGGAGCATTGGTTGGAGGCGATGATTAATACTTCTGTGGCTTTGAACTACATGGGATAAAGACAGATAAACTTTGCTATATTTCAATTTGAAGGATCGGCCGGGGCATTGTGGAATGTTATTATGGCAAAATGGGAGAGAGAACAGACTGTATGGACGTGGGTAAACTTTATAAGGGAGTTTAATGAGAAATACCTCCCACCTTTGGTCTAAGAAAAGAGAGAGGATGATTTTATTAGGTTGTGTCAGGGAACCCTGAGTGTGGCCGAGTATGAAATGCAATTCACTAAACTGTCTAAATTTGCTCATGAATTAGTGGTTACAGAGCGGAGGAGAGTGAGACAGTTTTATACAAGAATTGAATTTGGAGATCCAGGAAGCTTTAGCGGTGGTTCAAGTTAATACTTTTACAGAAGCTCCTGAGAAAGCTCAAAAGATTGAGAATGCGAAGACACAGGTAAAACCTTTTCAAGCACGAAAAAGGAGTGCATCTAGTGGTACCAATATTTTCTTACCTTAAACTTCTTGTTTTTATTTCATATGATTTTCCCTAATTTAACCCTAAGTCTAGCCAAAATTTTTGACCAAAAAAATACAAGAGGAAAAGAAAGAAAACAAGAAAAAAATAGACAAGTTGAGGGATGCCAAGTGTTGGCACTTAAGCCAACTTTGACTAAGACTTTCTTTCCATCTTTATCTTTCAATCGATCACAATCTCATTCATTTATCCCCCATGATGGCCAATCCTTAGAGACAAGAAAAGAAAGAAAAGCTTCTCCAATTTCACTTTGATTCCAAGATAGAAGTAGTTGGAAATCAATCTCCAATCCAAAACCAATTCATAGGAAGTTACCACAAGAAACAAAGGTGGGTTGGAGTGGAGTCGTTCAGGGAGAAAGCAAGCTGTATTTTGCTGCTCATCTTGAGGATTGAAGGTATTCTTGGTTGAGAACTACTTTATCTCTTTAATCTTGCATTTGGTGGGAGTTTTGGTATGTTTACACAAGGTTTTGTGGATGAACTTGTAGTGTTAGGTTATATGCTGTTATATTAAGCTTTTATTGAGTATTTCTAGCTTTACTATGGAGTTGTAAACCTACCATAAAGGTTTTCTAGCTTATACACATAATGTTGGCATTACTTGAGGAATTTCTATTCTTGTTTGTAAATTTCGAGCTTAGAATAGGAATTTTCCAGTTTAGGATTATGATTTCCACCTTCGATATCATGGTGATTATGTGATGGATATGCACTTAATTTAGATCTTTTTAAGGCCTAAAATAAAAGGCCTTTGTTTCTATATTTTTGTGCTTGATTTGGGCTGTTTTATGCTGAAGTTGATGCCATGGTAATGGCTGAAAAAATTAGTAAACACAAAGGAAGTGCTGCTGAAATTTTTTTCGCAGGAGACTTTGACCAATTTTGGAAAATCTGTTATATCTTGGTGTAGAAAAATTCAAATTGAGTTTCGTTTGTTGCATTTGAAACTAAACTGATAGCTCTTTTAACCGTAAAAGTTTTAGAATTTTTCTCAATTCTTATGAATATCTGTGATTTTTCAAAATTGACTGAATTTTCATTCCTGTTTTGTCTTTCTATTGGATAAAGCAGTCGCTTGAGATTGGATTTTGATTGACTTGTGTACAGAATCTTGCAAAAGTCTTCTGAGAAATTGTAACTCTTTGAATCTATTTTCCAACAATATAAAGTTTATAAATTGTGGACTTAAAAAGCCTAAGATATGATTTTTCAAATAGCGTCGGACAAAATTGGAAAAAATTCTGTTTTCTTAAAACTGTCCTTACTTTCACTTCCAACTTCAAGTTGGAGTTGTTGAACCATTTTTGTTAGGATCGTAGGCAATCTAAGAGGGGGTGAATTAGGTTGATTATAAAACTAATCAAATTATGGGCACTTTTTGCTCAATGTAAAATTTATCCTCTTTTTTAAGTGATCACACAATGAATCAATCAATGAATGAACAAAATCACTTGAGAGAAGTAGAAGATATAAACAATTTAAAGATCATAAGATAACAATAAGTAAATAAGAAGGGAAGAATTGCAAACCAACTGACTACCAAACTCCACTTGAGCTTGTAGATCAATTCAAACAAATTTCTTCAAGTTGATGAAATACAACCAATCTTGTGTACAGAGGAAGGCTCACTTCCTCCTTATCCCAAACTCCACTCGATCAGGTTAGGAAGTTTTACTATCTGTCAGGACAACCCTCACAGAGCTACACTATTGAAATATTCACTCACAAATGAAAAGTTTACAATGAATTTCACATCACTAAGACTACAAATCTTCCCTGGAGAGTATTTTCTCACTAAAACTACTCTAAATCTTTTGTGTCTTCAGTGTGCAAAAGTTATTTGAAATTTCTGACCATGCTCTATTTATATGAGACCAATAAAGTGCTTCATTAATGCTTCCAACGGATAGAAGACAGCTGAAGAGTCAACTAGCCGTTGAGAGTATCGGACGTTCGGTACAGCTGATGCTTGTGTCCGACAGCAGACAGGTTGGGAGTATCGGATGTCCGATACTGCTGATGCTTGCGTCTGACAGCAGGCAGTGAGTTTGAGAAATTATCTTAATTCTTTCGAACGTCCAGTGCCTCTAATGCTTGCGTCTGAAAGCAGATAATGATTTAGAAGGAATTTCTTAATTCTTTCGGACGTCTGGTGATGGAGTTCTTCAATCGTTCGAAGTGCTGTATTCTTTATCGGACGTCCGATGTTGTCTTCGCGAGTATCCGACAGCTTTCAACTTCCTTTATCTCTTTCAAATGCTCTTGTTTTTTGAATCAGATTTGCTTCATAGATGAAAGTATTTCTTGAAGAGCTATTAGTATCATCCATTGTTTTGTAAACATCAAAAGTTACGGATCAAGGTCAATAATTGTGAGCTTGATTTTTCTTTTGGAATAATGTGACTTGGCATAGTAGATCTCATGACACTTTATAAATGTGATATTAGGATGTGGAGGTGAGGTCGGAAGTGCACTTGAGGCGAACACTTGAACTTGTACCGTGGTGAGTGTCCCTTGTATGTGCATGCTATAAATAACTATGTGAAATGTTGTGAATGTTGTTGGAATATTAAATGCTTTCCAATAATTGTTAAATGGATTTTCGATGGGCTAGTGTGTACTTTATCGCACTCAATTCAAGCCAAAGTGAATTTTCAATGATTGAATGTTACTTGTACATGAATGTAAGCCTTTTGGCTGAACTGAACCCTTAACCTTCGTTGTCAATCGACTCGATTTAGAAGCGGATTCGGTCAAACGGCTGGTGATCCTGGGACAGTGTTTTGGTATACTCGAGTATTACCACGAAATGTGGTGGAAAACTGGCCAGTGAATTCAATACAGTGAAATCAATGAATGAGTGACAATTAATACTGAAAGAGTTTTCACTCGCCCATCGAAAATCCATTTAGCAATCATCGGAAAATATTTAACATTTTGGCAACATTCACAACATTTCATATAGTCATTTAAAGCATACACATGTAAGGAACACTCACCAATATCAATAGAGTAAATGTCAAAAGTTCGTCCCCGGATTATGCTCGTGCTCACCAACAAACCCTAAGAACAACCACGATAAAGATATTATGCTCTAACCATCCAAAACTTAAGTGAACAAAGTTCACACATTAGGCTCAACTATGAACCACAAGCATATACAAGATGGCCTCTCAAACACGTAGGGTTCAAGGGCAAATTTGAAGGTGCAAATCAAGGAAAAATCTAAATGTATTCTAAAAGTAAGGAGAGCAATTTAAGCATCCAAAATCTCACCAAAAAAAGGTTTAAAACCCAGAAAATGTTTTCCTAAGTTTTTCAAAGTCCCACTCAATTCGTTTGATAAAATTTCTGGCTTTGGTAACATTCTTTGAAAAAGCATAACTTGAGTTCCATATGTCGAAAAATCATAAATCTTATACCATTAGAAAATATACTCAAAAGTCTGCAACTCTCTAGAAGACACCTTCATAAAATCCAACCCATAAATTAGTTAAATCTCAATCTTAATTCACTGCTCAACTAAGTGCAAAAAAAACAGGGCAGTCTTGGATTTTCAGCCTACTTTGAAATTTTGCTGGTATTTATAGACAGTGAACCAAACCATAAATTTTACATGGTTAAAAGAGCTGTGAGTCTAGTTTTAGATGCAATAAATGGGACTCAATTCAGATTTTTCTACACCAAGATATAACAGATTTTTCAAGACTGCTTAGAGTCTCCTGTGGGAAAAATTTTCAGCAATATTTGACTCAGCCTTCTCACTTAAACTCATGAATTTTTATTCAAATCCAACTCACAATCAAAGTTTAATGTCTAACAAAGTTTGTGGAGCAATATTTTTGAAAAATAAGGGCTAACAGCATTCAAAAGTTTCGGCTTGCAAGAAACTTTCAAAACAGAAATTTTCCACCAAAATTTGCAACAAAATCCAACCAAGATTTAACCTTTCCAAGAGATATATACACAAGCCACAACATCAAGCTTTAAAGCACCAAAATCTACCACAAACATTCATCATAAAAGCAGAAGAATGAATCTCAAGTCATCTACCTAGTTTGCCATGAAAACGCAAGGAATTTTCCTCAAGTCATCTATATAGCTTGCCATGAAAACACAAGGAATTTTCCTCAAGTCATCTATCCAAGAAATTGCAAGATAAGAAAGAGTAAGAGAGTTTCTTAATTTAATACCTCAAACCCGCCAAAATAAGTTGCAAGACAAGAACTTTCTTCCTTCCAAAAGCTCCACCAAACTCACCTCCAAGCTTTCCCGAAGATTGATCTGAATGGATTCGAGTTTCAAGCTGATTTTCTCAAGAATCAAGCAAGAAATCAAGTTGAAAATTTGAAAATTTTTCTCTCTTTTGCTCTCCCTAGAGTTCGCCCACCATGGAAGAAAATGAAAAAGAATTTAGTTAAATGGAAAATAAGGATGGTAGGAAAGTCTTGGTCAAGGGAAGGCTTTGACCGTTGACAAGTGACATGATCCAATTCCGTTCCTATCATTTTGTTTCTCTTGTTTGTGTCTAATCTCCAAGATAACTAAGGTTTCACTAATACACTTTTAATACTTCTAATCACATAATCCCTCCAGTACTACACTCGATCTCATCCACCAAATTTAACGCACACATCTTACTGATCGGTCAAACTACCTTAATACTCTATAAAACTTAACATGCACTAAAATATAAAAAAGGGAATGATAAAAATCTTAACTTAACTTTTAAAATCACCATCAAATTAAGGTTAGCAAATAAGCAAGTAAAGTAAAATTAAAAGGAAATATAAATTAATTTTTCAAAAATAGGAGATGATTTTGAAATAGTTTTCTGGTTCTCACATTTCCTCCGCTGGATTCTTCTTTCATCTCTTCTTTCATCAGCTTATCATCACCACACTCAGTCCATGCCTTCACTGTGTGAGTCAACCCCCGCATGTTTCAAGGTGTTGCCTTCAATCAACAGCACACATTATAATAGTTAACAAATGCATCACTATTTCTCAAAACATGACTCAAACTTGTGAGTTCTGTATATTTACCTGACCTTCATCTAAAAAACTTTCTCTTTCCTTGTCATCTGTGCTTCCACTTTCTTTCTTCGCGTGAAGCCTCTTTATTTCAAAGCTTCCAATATTAGTTTTGACATAACACATGCCAATTTATGCAGCCTAACATGAGATGATTCCCATAGTTAATTTGTTGTGAAACCCGTGCAAGTTGAATGCATTTCGCCCTATAATTCATGGACTAGCAATTTAAAGATTCAAATCCTCTTCATTTTATTATCCATTAAGTATACTTACAACTTTTTGACAAAAAAAAAATTAAGTATACTTACAACTTGCCTTCTCAGTTTCAATCCTCCTCCTCCTTCTCTACGATCTATATATGACTTCATTCTGTCTGATTAGTTATTGTTAACTTCCCTTGAATCGCTGTACAACTGTTCTTGCACTTCCACATGAATTTCAATCTTTGACCTGCTTCATACCCAATCCTCGTGGCTCAATTTATCAGCACAAAGAGGAAGCAATATTAGTCTTATGACACTACTATCATGCCTGAAAATAAAAGACTTAACAGTCCTTAATTCAGTACATTTCACAAATACATCCTTTGCAACTTTATACCTACCACCACAGGTACACTATTTAATACATAAACTTATCTCCTCCTTCCCCATTCTCAGAATTCTCAACGTAGATCTTCCCTAATACCCTGATGCTGAGATTTATAGCCGTCCACCCAACTTCATCCCCTGTCACGACTGGGCTAAGACAGTGGTCTTGCCTCCAAGCTTGCTTACTATTCGATTACCTTCCAAGAGAACTAGCTTGCCTCATCAGCATTGCCTTCTATACCTTCATGGACAATAATCCCCATTTCCTCATGTTTGAGCCCTAATTGCTGCAACCATGGAAGACGGTTTTTTCTTCTTCTTTTTTTATGCCCACAATTTCAACCGTGCCGATTCACGTGTTTTAAAACTCCCTTCACTTTCCTTTTTTTTTTTTAAACATTACCGACTCTAACGGTAACCCATGAACTACAGCCTCATTTGTCCATTTTTAATTTTACCGGCTCTAACGGTAACCCATTAACTACAACCTACTTGTCACGTCCATATAAATTTTCCACGTGGTTTTAACATAAATGCGTCAATGCACTTGAGAAGACCCACAAGAAACAACGAAGATTTTCTGCGTCCCACGTGGCTGATGCCCAAACTCCTCCTTACCACTTACTACCAGTACCAGGAGCAACTCCGCACACTTGTGCTGATTTTTTGATTCGGCCGTTCATTCCAATTCTTCTGTCTCCAGCTCCACTCCCACATTTGTGGAGTACAGAGTACAGAGCCCGCGAAAATCATGAATTTCTCTAGTACCCAAACTCTCCATTCCCGGTTCCTCTTCGTAGAAGCCCCTAAATTCCAGAAACATTACCATTCTTTTCTCCTTCAATCCCATTTCTTACCACTTCCCCTGAACGCTTCCCCTGTTCATCTGTTATCCACTACCCATACGCCCAATAGCTGGAAAAGTTGTCGTCGATGGCGTCATCATCGTCGAGTTATGGAACCGGAGACTTCAGTAGGGAGTACACGGGATGCACCTGCAGTTTTGTCTGTAGGAGAGGAAGAACAAAGAGCAGAAGAAATAGTAGCAGTAGAGTCTGATCAAAGAGAGGAATTTTCAGCTGATGAGAACCTTTGGAATCAGATGGTGGAGGTTGTGAATTTCTCTGGTCCGGCTGTTGGGTTATGGCTCTGTGGGCCGTTGATGAGTCTCATTGACACTGCCGTTATTGGTCAAGGGAGCTCCGTTGAGCTTGCAGCCTTAGGTAGGACTCTATTGCTTCAATTGCAGTTCGTTTGGATCGTTGTTTTTGGGTGCCTCCACAAAAGATTTTTGCTATAGCAATTATTTATTTGATGACTGAGTAAACGAGTTTGGAGTATTTCAGAAGCATGATTCTGAAGTAGTACACTATGCAACATAAATGTTTGTTTTGATGGTGGTTTTGGATTTGATTCTAGGTCCAGGAACTGTGTTCATTGACAATACTAGTTATGTGTTCATGTTCCTTTCAATTGCTACGTCCAATTTGGTTGCTACCTCACTTGCCAGGCAGGTTAGTTTCTTTATTGATGGAATTTTAGATTCAGTTTCTGAGTAATGACTATGATTTCAAGATTAGCACGTAACTAATTTTGGCTACTTATACTTGTTTCAGGATAAAGATGAAGTGCAGCATCAGATATCTAATTTGCTTTTCATTGGGTTGGGTTGTGGTGTTTTTATGCTTGTCTTTACAAGATTATTTGGTCCCTGGGTGCTTACTGGTGATTCACTTCTCTTTCTTTATTGGTGTTTCTGGGGTAAACATGATGGATTTATCATCATGTACATACTGCACAGGGGACTCACTGTTTTGCTTATTTTGCATTTTCAGCTTTTATAGGGGCAAAAAATACAGATATTATAGCTGCATCAAACACTTATGTTCAGGTTAGTTTGTCTTGTAAGTTACCTACCCTCATCGCTGCATGTTTGTATATTTACGAGGTTTTACTAACCGTGTTGTGTGTGTGTGTGTGTGTGTTTTTTGGTGACTTCAGATTTTTCTTTCTTTGTTGGAATGAAATTCTGGGATATGTTTCGTGATTGCTAGCAATTTCTTTAGAATTGTGATTCTTTGCCACTAGTTCCTACAGAATGGAAGTTTTGGTACACCTATTACGTGAGACCCTAAGAATTCGAGGTCCTAGGCTCAAATATCCCCTTCCCCCTCCTGCCTTCTTAAACCTCACCTTTCTCTTGCTTTAAAAAACAAAAAGGTTACATCTATTGTGTGCTATTTGATTGTAAAATTGCCGGGAATTAAAGTTTACTCTGCTTCATCCAAGGGGTTGAGGATCCGCTTGACCTTCATTCATTATGAAAAATTAATCTTTCTCCCCATTATTTATTTTTTCAGTTCCATTTACTTTGAATACAAACATTTTTGTTGATAGATTCGAGGCTTAGCCTGGCCAGCAATACTAATTGGATGGATTGCTCAGAGCTCAAGGTGCCAGGCTTTCTTGTTACCATGAACTTTGATGGAGCTGTACAATGGTTTTGATCCTAATAAAGTAGCTTTATTGGTTTTTTGAATAAGAAGTGCGAAAAAGCACTGCTATGTGAAAACATGTTGTAGTTATTAGATTTCATTTGTAGAATTACTATACATCTCAGACTAAAGTGCTTTCTAGTCTTTTTGTAGTCCATCACACTGCCATAAAGCGGTCTGCTCAACATCCCAGATGCAACTTTTGTTACTCTCTGTGTAGCGGTTCGGTTGCCATCTCTCCACAATGAAAGCTTTAGGTTTATGAAAGTGTTCGGTCTTCATTTTAGTTCTTAATGACATCTCTTTTTTTGCTCCAAGAATCGTCTAACAGGTTTTCAAAAAATTCAGTGCATCTTTTTAGATTTTGTGAAACCTTGATTAAGTTCTGTCCATCAAAGGTTGACTCAGTTTTTCCACAGATATTTATTCTCAATCAGTTTCTCAGCCTGTTGAGCCAATCACCCTGGGTTCCCATCTTCAGTGATGAAAGTTTTACTGGATAAATAGTTTTCCAGCAGTCTAATGATAAAGTTACTGTTGGTTTTCTGAAGACTGATTAGGTGTTAATTTTTTTTTACTCACAACACTGATTAAGGAGGAAGCCAAAAAGCTACCTTTGCTTGGCCTAAGACTGCTCAGCCTAAAGAAGGACATTTTCCTATTAATGTTGTAGTGCAGATTATTTGGTAGTGGTTTACATAAAGCACTCTGTGAATAGTAAACCATTTCATTCCCTTGCTGTATGGCTACTAAAGTTGAGCCTTTGAAATAGAGCTAGAACCAATATCTGTTTCAAATATTGAAGAGGAATGTAGGATGTACAGAGTGACAGAAATCTTTTGCAAAAGATCATATGCTGTGTATTTATACAACCCGAAGACTATTCTAACAGTATTTGTGGAAGTTAACCATTTACGTACCTCAACTTGTGAAAGTTGATTATCTAGTTTTTCAGGTTACACACCTGAACTTATACGTTCAATTTATTGTTGTTTTATTTGGAAGCTATATTATTGTTTCTGGTCCAATATAGTGACTGTGCATAATTCTTGTTCTCCTTCTTCAACAGCCTAGGCATGAAAGACTCCTGGGGACCTTTAAATGCTCTGGCTGTTGCCAGTGTTATTAACGGCATTGGTGATATAGTTTTATGCAGAGGCTTAGATTATGGTATTGCTGGGGCGGCTTGGGCAACAATGGTTTCACAAGTATGCTAACCAACCATTTTACAGTGCTTGGTTTCAGAATCTTTATATGAAGATTGTAATTCATTTTTATTTATTCCAGAATTCACACATGTTCTATATGCTTGTTCCTTACTGGTAATTGCTTTTAGGTTGCTGCTGCTTATATGATGATTAGATCTCTGAATGACAAGGGATATAATGCATTTTCCATGTCCATTCCATCTCCTAATGAACTTGTGCAGATAATTATGCTTGCAGCCCCAGTTTTTTTAACACTCATATCAAAGGTTGGTCAGCCTGTAGTTGCATTTCCTGCTAATTCTATTGATTTGTGGTTATAATGTGCATCTGGTGTAAACTGAGTTTAGGTGGCATTTTACTCCCTCCTCGTTTATTTTGCCACGTCAATGGGCACGCATACAGTTGCCGCTCACCAGGTAAGTTTTAATTTACTTCATGGCCTCCTGAGCTTTGTTGTATTTAGAGTGAAATACCTTTTCTTTGATCCTAAAATACCTTAATCCTGTCCATTATTTGTTTTAGGTCATGATACAACTGTACTGTATGTGCATAGTATGGGGAGAACCTCTTTCTCAAACGGCACAGTCATTTATGCCTGAGCTGATATATGGAGCTAATCAAAGTAGACCTAAGGTTGGCTATTTTTTTCCTGTTGCATTTACAGCTTTATAAACACCCTGCAACTATTTCCATTACAATGTTGGCATATATTTTCACAATTTCTTGGAGGAATTTTAGAAAAACTCTATGGTTCTTGAGATTCAGAACAGAATTTATTTTCCCGTTTCTTCTCAGAAATGGAATTATGTGACTTCATTACAGTAAGGTGTCAAACAGGCACGAACACTCTTGAAGTCACTGGTGCTAATAGGAGCTTTAAGTGGACTAATACTTGGATTTATTGGGACATCAGTTCCCTGGTGGTTCCCCAAGATTTTTTCACACGATCCTCTTGTCGTAAAGGAGGTTGGTATTCTAGCTCTTTTTCTTTTTTCCTGTTTTTCAATTTTGAGGTGGGTGGTTTATTTATTTTCTGTAACTTTCCTAAATTATGAGCACCTATGGCAGTTCAAAAGAATATTTGATTTTTATGCAATCATATGCTTAAAAAGCATCAACTGGCTCATGAGTTTACCGGGACGCCAGTCCTCCTTCCGAGGAAGCCTATAATGTCAACATGGAAGCAAGTGCACTGAATCCTCCCTGTCAAGTTTGGTTTGATTATCTGCTTTTCTTGTTATGAGATTTGAATCGTTACACAATTTTTGGAATGAATATCAATTTGAAATTAGAGACTTGACGATCACATGTTTAGAAGATTTTAATATCTTTTAGCTTTTCTATAACCATCAGCCTTGTGAACTGAATTCATGTGTACCTGAATTAGAATAAAACAAAACCTAATTAATAAATTGCCGATGAAATCTTGTACTTCTGTAATTGCAGATGCATAAAGTGCTGTTTCCATTCTTTCTTACACTATCTGTGAATGCAAGTATGCAAAGCCTTGAAGGAACTTTGCTGGTAAGTTTACATGCTGATGGAGTCTTTTTTTCTTAGCAATTTCTTTATAGTCTGTGTTAGTCTAGGGTGCGTTCCTTCTTTAATTAGACTTCAGATCATAAATTAAAAACAAATCTGAAATCATAAAAAATGTGCCCTTGATTCCCTTGAAGAAAGATAAAGTGGAGGTGAACAAAACTTTGCACTACAGATGATCTGTGCATGTTTATAATTTAACTGATGTTATCCTGTGCCGCTGGATGCAAATGAATTTTCAACACCTGAAATTCATGCTTCATCTCTGCTAATTGTTCAGCACCTTGGAGTAACCTGTTTAGTAAATCCATCTGTCCTTGCTGTTTTCTCTCTCTTTTTCAAGTTTCTCTTCAGCAGCCATTATTATCATAGAACAAAAGTTTGAAGACAAATATGTTGGCCGCTTGCAGGCTGTACGGGATTTGAAATTTATTAGTTCATCAATGAGCATACTTTTCTCTTTGGGTGCTCTTCTTTTGCTGGTATGCTTATTTCACTTCTACTCGCTGGGGATCAGTTTTATGATCTCTTTTGTCGCTTAATTTTTTTAGACTTCTTTTTCTTTGAAAAAAAAAAGCTAAATCTCTTTCCTTTTTATCTCGCCATTTTATGTTTTGTTTTTGTTGACAAACTTGGACATTAAACTTGATGTCCTTGAAACCAAGTATGAACTGGAATTTTTTTTTTTTATTGGACGCTCTTTTGCCAGCTGTTGAGCAGCAGAGGATGTGGTTTGCGTGGGTGCTGGTTTGCTCTTGTTGCATTTCAATGGGTAAAAAACCACAAATTTTTTGTTGTATTCTGCTCATTTACTTTGCTCTGGAGCTTTCTGATTGCTTTTTATTTCTTGTTTATCTGTAGTCTTTATTTTCTGTTGCTCTATGGCGTCTTACCTTGCCAAATGGGATACTTTACGTGGAAGACTTGCATTCTAATCAGATGGATAAGCTGAAAGTAGCATAATTTTGGAGCATATAAGAATGGTTATAGATAGCTTTTAAACTTTTGGTGCCCTAGGAACAGCTGCATATACGAGAATACTAAGATTAAGGCTTCATAATTACACATGAATGAAAAACAGTAAATACAGGTGTTGCGAGTCCTACAAAACTTCATTGAACGCCAAAAGATCTGCTTTAGCAAAGTTGTATAACTTGTTTCACAGGCATTGTAGTTTACAGGGTATTTTGTTTTACCTTTTTCTTTTTCTTTCATCAAATTTGAGTATAATAAATTGTTGTACTTAAAGTCCAAGGATATTACAATGTAAATGACAATTTTGCTCTTACTGTACTGTGATGTAACTTGAACCTTTTTAATATCTGAGTACCAGACGCCATTTGCTGAAATCAGTTTTGAACAAATGAAGGCTGATGCCTGGAACTGTGTTCCATGTTCTACTCTTTCTTTTCCTGTATGTTTGACAAGCAGCCTGTTCCCACAAAAGACCATTGTTTGTACCCAAATTTAACTGAATATCTTCCTCCTAACTCGGGTTGTAAGTTGAAGAACGGAATTGCTTCTTGGTACTCTGATTTGATCAACAACAATTGAAGGCTTTAAGTTCTGTATAGATCCACAAGAAAGTTCCAATCGGCTAATCGGTGTTGCTGTCTAGAGTGTTGAGACAGTATTACGTAGTAAGATAACCTGCATACAAATAAAAATGAAGAACCCTTCTTTTCAAAATTAGAATATAAAGGCAAAGATGAACAGGTTGATAGCATATCTTTTTTTCTTCAAAAGAAAAATAGATGTCATTAACATTAGCAATCCAAACAGTCACCTATGGGAAGTTTCTGGACTGATTACATCATTGTAAAGAGTGGAAAAAGATAACTTGGTGGATTTCTAAGTAAAGTATATCCTTCTACAATATATTTTTTTTAAATGTAGATGCTTGGTTAGAACATCAGCAGCACTGATGCATTTCCTTTGGTCTGAATTCAGAGTAAGAGTTCCAGATTAAGCTCAAGATCTTTGACAGTCAGCAAGTAGATTGGCTTTCTTGTGTTACTGTCCTACCAACATTAACTATCATCACTTTAGAATCCGAATGGACTATCAAATTTGAACAACTATGACTTGAGAGGAATTGCCAATCCTATGTGCAACACACATAACTCAGCGACTATATGCCCACGTTTCTGATGGAAGTTATTTCTGTACTGGTTTGAGTGCTGATTCTTATGCCCATGTTTCATATTCTTTTTCTTTGGTTTCAGTTGGGCATTATTTTTGCATTCTTCTCATTGGACATGTTGTCATTGGAAGTAATGAAATTTATCTTGGTAGTACCATTTTCATTACCATTTTGTCCACTTTTGGCATCCTGATTTATTGCTTCTTCTTCAATCCTTAGACGAGTGATGAGACTTTCTAACGAAAACTCCTTTTGCTTGTGTCGCAAGCTCTTTTGGAATTCCTTCTAAGATGGTGGAAGTTTATCCACTATTGCAGCAACTTGAAGTTGTTCATCAATTTCAATTCCTTTGGACCTTAACTCATGTACAATCATTTGAAGTTCATGAGTTTGGGCCACCACAGATTTTCCATCCAACATTTGAAATTTGAAGTAGCGGCTTGTGGCATATTTCTTTGCGCTAGCTTCTTCAGTGTCATATTTTTTCTGCAAAGCTTTCCAAATCTTTTTATCAGTAGGATATGAATTCTCATAAAAATCATAAAATTCATCAGAAAGACAATTTAACAAGTAATTCTTACAATGAAATTCATCGTCTTCCCATTTCTTGATTTTTTCTTCAAGAACTTTCTTGTCCTCATCACTCATCTCATTTGTTGAAATTTTTTTCGGATTTTTCTCCATTAGAATGTAAGCCACTTTCATCAAACTAAGATAGAAAAGAACTTTTCCCTTCCACAGTTTGAAGTGGACTCCATTAAAATGAAATGGCTTGTTCAAATCACTTGAGTCTTCGATATGAACCTGCGAGTTGGTCTCCATTTGATCTGATTCACCTTAAAATTGTTGTTCACCTGGAACAAAAAATAAAAACAAATATGCAGAAAAAAAAAGATTAGACAATAACAATATATTAGTACTCTCAAGTGCAGAGGGTTAAGGCACGAGTATCTCGCTCTCTTTAAGGTGATTCAAGCTTCTGCGGAAGAATTAACTCCAGTGTAGTAGCTTCTTTAGCTTGTCACCCCCAGGATACAACAATTCAACCACACTTACTAACACTCTCTTTAGACTGCACAATTAGGAGAGTATAACATTACAAACACCTTTTGTTTCTTGCCTAACTATGAGATAGAAAATAGTGAATTTGTACTCAAAAGACATAAGTTGTTGTAGTGGAACTTTTCTATCCCAACTATGCATAAATATAGGTGAAAAAAAGCTAGACAAACATAACCTATGTTACTAATAAGACACCAAGTAAATGCTGAAATTATTGGCCATTCAAAACACATTCAAATTTATAGGTTAAAAAAAACTTATTGTAATTAAAAAATCATAATTTCACATAATGATTCTTTGGTCAATACCCATTCAAATCCAAATTTGAATTGTAAGTTACAAAACTTCAATGTAATTGAAAAGCCATAACTTCATACAATAAATCTTTAGTAAAAACCATTCAAACACCTATAAATTTCAAAAAATTTTATCAATTTATTTCCCTTGTAACATGCACATTTAATTGAGAATTTAATTATTATATTAAAATACTAGAACAACTGAAAATGTAGTTGCCAACGAAGAGCTTCATTGAAGATATTCCGAGGGTCATATGCTTGGCCGTCGAGGAGTTCATTATTCCTCTCTCTACAGGATTGCCAGAGAATATAAAAGCAAAGTAAGATTAAAAAAAAAAAAAAAAAAAAAAGAAGGAGAGCAGGGTACAACAGTAGCAACTGTTTTGTGACTCGACATTTTCACAGGAAATATGAACATTAGTTTCAATATCTTGTTTACAAAGAGGACATATGTCCAAAGGTGCAACAAGAAGAAGACTTTAATGGATTTGGTGCAACATGGAGTGTCTCTTGAAAGCCACAAGAAATGCTTGACCTTTACTGGGACTTCTATTTTCCAAATTATGAACCAATGATGCAGTGAATGCTATACAAATGTACATATACATGTATTAAGCAGCAAAATATTAACTTCTAACTTATGCCTAATAAAAAATACCGTTGAATAAATAGAAAATCATTGGCTATTTATAAACTAGGTTAGGGATCCTTGCTGATATATACCAAAATTTCTAAGGTTTCCTTCAATAAAAAAAAAAAATCTTACCATAATTCATAAATGAATATATCTGACTAATTGATTGATGTGATTGATTATTTGGTACCAATTAACAAAAGATATCAATCAATTATCATTAATAGGATATACTAATTAATCATAGATAAAATATCAATCAATTAATTAAGATATCAATCATTATACAATCTTATAGTGAAAGGATTTGGGGATACTTTACATTTAGGAGGCTCCGATAATTTCCTTTTAGGGAGCAGGCCCCTAAAAATATAAATTTGAAAAACAAAAAAGATACTTGTAAATAAATAATTAGCGCCAATTCAACTTTTTATGACCAAAACTATTAAAATATGCAACTTTCTGTAGATTTTCTAGATTTTGTAGCATTAGAATAAATAAAATAGCTATTGAATAAATCTAATTATTAGGAGTTGTTCCACATTTTTAGTTTTTGGTTATTTCTAGTTTGTTAGAAGTTTAAAAATTTTTGTTAAGATTGTTTAGAAGATTTGTTATTAAAAGATTGTGTTGAGTTGTTAACAAGTATTTTTAAGTTAAGATTTACTAGGAAATACTTGCAGTTGGTTTGTTATTCTAAAGGAGAAATTAATGAATAAAAAGAAAGCCATTTTTTTGCAACACTAACTAAGGTGGGCCCTAAAGACCAATATAGTATCAAGAACTTAGAGTTTTTGGCTAAAATAATCTACTTTTCAAAAAATAATCCCAAAGTAATGGTCTTTCAGTTTTTATTCCCTTATTAATCTAGTTATTGCCATGTAGACTCCCCACGTAAGGAAAAAAATAAGTTGTAAATCTTTTGTTTATATATTACATAGTTTTTCTTTATTTAGTACTTTAAGGACATTCTGTAAACAAATTAAAAAAGAAAAGTGGATCCATAATTAGTATTTTAAAATTGTTGATCACCCTCCAAATTGCAATGATTTTGCTGAAGAACCTTTTTTTTTTTTGCTGCCATTATTCCTTCCTAGCTTTATTCTTGATTATTATATCACAAGTTCCTTTCTTTTTTTCTTGTTACTTGCAATTTGATATATCGTAGCCTCCTAACTTTGTAAATTTTAATAAGTTTACAAAAACTCAAATTGTTTGAAGTACGAGTAAACATTTCAAGATACATAATAATCATAGTTTACGTGAACTATAAAAATTCCACCATAAGGGGAAAGAAAATTCGAAAAATATTCTCTTGCATTTTTTGACTTATCAAAAGAGAATACATTCCAAAAAAATAGGAGAGAGAAAATATAACTAGATCAATGTTAATATCAAAAATAACATGCTACATGAGCCAATCTAATGTGAGAAATATAATTAACTCAATAATAGATAGAGAAATATTTTTATTTATCTTTAAAATTGTACATAAGTAGCAAAATTTGAACTATTGAAAATGTATTAAAAATCTATTGATGTGGATTGTACCTCTTAATATAAGATGGAAATGTAAATACTTTCCATACTGAAAGTCCACATGGCAACAAGTAGATTAATAAGGGAATATATTTTGAAAGTGCATTAGTTTGGGAATAGATTTCAAGAATGACATTATTGTGGAAATAAACTCCAAGAACTTATGTCTTAAGGCATCTATTGTTTTTTGAGAGTTGTTTTTTGAGTGTGAGTGCATTCGATGAGTATCCTTTATCAGTTCAAAATCATGACACGAAAAAACTTTTTGTCAAATACTTTAACTTTTAATAGTGAAACTTGCCAATTTTGGGCTTATTTGGTGGCCTATGATATATGGCTTATGGTAGAGACAAATTTTGTTTTACCACTATTTGAAGAATTGATGGATGTACAAATTAAAAACCATAGAGTTGTAGTTAGATAGACATCAAGACTAGCATTCACATATCATTTTTGATGTCATTCTTAAAAGGATTTTGACAATTCAAAAGTGGAACATGATGAAATCAAGAATTCAAAATTCAAGAGGAGATCATTGATAAACCAATCAATGGTAATGACAAAATTTATGAAGAATCATATAAATGTTTTAAGATTTTTTTTATATATCTCATTACAAGCATTTTATGTGATAAATATTTTCTATACAGGTTCAAATATCGTTGATGAGTGTTCCACTTTGAACCTATGAGAAGGTCATTTCAAAAACATCAAAGAAGCCATCTTTTATTTGAAGTTTGGAACAAGAAACCAAAACGCAAGGCTAATCATTGGTTGCAAAGTTTTTTACAAAAGTTTTGTCCAAAACAAAGTCCAAAGAATTGAAATGACAATTCAAAATCTACAACAAAAGTAGTACGAAGGAGTGTTAAAATATGGAGCTTCTCCAGAGATTTTTCTAGATTTTCTAGCCCTAGAATAAATAAAATAATTATTGAATAAATCTAATTATTAGGAGTTGTTCCACATTTTTTTATTTGGCTATTTCTAGTTTGTTAAAATTTTAAGAACTTTGTTAAGATTGTTTAGGAGATTTGTTACTAGAAGATTGTGTTGAGTTGTTAACAAGTATTTTTAGGATAAGATTTGTTAGGAGATATTTGTGGTTGGTTTGTTATTCTAACTCCATAAAAGATGAAATTGATGAATGAAAAGAAAGCTATTTTTTTGTAATGCTAATTAAGGTGTTATTTCTTAATTTATGGCCTAAAATACCAACCAAGACCAATATTTTATGAACACCATTTTTTTAGCCTCTTCTCAACTCATGACCCAAGGCTATAAGTTGTACTAATCGCTATAAAAATCAAATCAAAATAGACAAAGTAAGAGTATTGTACTCTATCATAATCACTTGAAAAAGATAAATAAAATTCAGCTTGTTGTAGATACCAAATTTTTGACTTTATTTTTTTATTATTAGTTTTATTGATATTTATTTTAGTTTGGTTTTACTAATCTCATTTTTAGACATTTTAGGAAAAGGAAAAAAAAAGAGAAAAAGAAAAAACATTCAAAAAAATATGATTTAGTCGTTTGTAATTTAAATTCAATGCTTTCTTGAAAGTGAAAAAAAAAAGAAAAAAAAAGTGAAAAATGACGAAAAAGGAAAAATGGAAAGTTGCACTTTGTTGTTTCTAGTTTATTTATTTTTATCCAATGTTAAATAAGTTGTTTTTGTTATTATTATTATTATTATTATTATTATTATTATTATTATTATTATCAATTTTGTTTAATTAATTAATTAGTTGAAAAAAAAAAGCAGAAAACACAGAAACGCGGCATGAAGCTGCGTTTTGTTGCAGCTTGCAAAGAAAGGTTGAGACGGCTCCTTTGGCTGCAAATATGGAAATATGCTGAGTTGTTTTAGGGTTGGAAAGTCCAGGTATAAAGAAAAAAAGAGGGTAACAGCCGCAAGGGAGGGAAGTTTTTGGGATTGACGGCTAGAACTAGAGAGAAAGGAAGAAAGAGTGGGGCGGCTGATGAAGAGAAAAGAGAGATCTGCCGATGAAAAGAGAAAAACTGAAAAGGAAAAGGGAGAGCTTGAGAGGCTGACGGCTAGATTGAGAGCTAAGCAGAGAGGAGGACGGCAGGGAGAGAACCGAGAGTTCTGTGAAGAAAGAGTGAAAACAAAAAGGGGAGGCTGGGTGAGATTGAGAAGCAACGACAAGGAAAGGCTAGAATCGTTTGCTCGTGTATGCTCCACCGAAATCTGCAACTTCATCTCCTTCGACGTCTGGTGGAGCGAGTGGAATTTCTTGCGAGTGTCAGCTGCAATCTCAAGCCCAAAGAGCAGTAAAGAGGTAATCTTTGTTTGTTTTTCCTTCTTCTTGATTGTTTCCAGATTTGGTCGAGACTGAATGTTCATGATTGTTCGTTCCCTGTTGTTTCCCCGCGCCTTTCTTTCCGTTCATTTTTGAGCTAAAAGCTGTTCCTTTCTCTATTGAATTTGATGGCTTGGTCGAGTCTTTCTTCAGTAGTTACGGCTTAGATTTGTGTGTTGAAATGGAAATTTGGTTATATAGGTGAATTGGGATGATAAGTCAAAGAGTTTTGTTAGAATCTTGTATGAAATATTTGCCGTGGGATGAGCTGTAAAGTTTGCAGCAGAATTTTGAATCTCCTGGCCCTTTTTGTCTTGTTTTCTTATGTCCGCATGCTTGATTCTTATGTGTAATGATAGTCTTATGAATGTTGGGTTTCAAAGCAGTGCTCAAAATCTTTGCAAAACCATCCGTGGTGGCTAACAGGCTGCCAAGTTGTAGAAATCAGAAATCAAAAAAATAGGATAGTAGAGCTTCTACCCTGCTGCATTTCTTTTACGTTTCTTGTTTCTTTTGGGCCCAGATCATCTTGTTTGGGGTAGTAAGGGATAGGCAACCATATTTGCTCAATGTCAAGGGTGATGTTTGAAGGTTTGTGCGTCTGGTTTTTCCTTTTGCGTGAGTCAAAGCTGCATTTGTTGCAGCAGTACAAAAAAAACTTTGGCTTTCTCTTGGCAGTTTTCTTTCCTACATTTGCTCACCAAATTTCGGCCATCTAACTTGATGCATGATCTTATATGGAGAGAGGAATTGGATGGGTGAAGATTGGTTTGGGTTTGTATGTTGAAGTCCTTAAAACCTTTGAGCTATGGTCAATCACTTTGTTGGAAGAATGGACAAATCTGGTTACCGAATGCTGGCTGGAATTTTTTCCATTGCTTTGGTTTGTTGAGATGTTGAATTTGCATCATGAAGCTGCGTTTTCTTTTCCTTCTCATTATTCCAAATCCTCTCAGTTTTTTTTTGAGTTGAGTCGCTAACCTCATAATCCCTTCTCCATTGCATGATTGTGTCAAAGCTGATTAAAAATGCAGCAAGTTGTTGCAGCAGTTTCATCCGTAGGCTTGCACAAAATTTTAAGAGTTTGCATGGTTTCTTTTTATGCTTGTTGTTTGATTGAATTCTGGCAATGTTGTGGCTTTATCTTAATTCAAAGTTTTGATGTTTGATTGATAAATATCTGATTCTTTCTTGGCTGCCGAAAAGCTTCATAACCTACTGAAAATATTACTGCAGCATGTTTTTTCACGTTCTTGCATGGAGATTGCATGAAATAATTTCTGAAATTTGCACTTTAACCCCTCAAGTTTCCCTTTATGCCACTATGACCCAACCAATTGAATAATGTCCTCAATTTGGTACTTGGCAGCTTTAGTTTTTACAACTTCATTGCTTATTTGTTTCAATTAATTACCATGCTTTGCCAATTGCATTTAATTCGTGACTTTAAGAGCTTTATGACCATGTGAGCCCGTGTTTGCATGTTTTCTTTAATTTTCCCAAATAAATTGGTACCTTGACCATTTCTTTTATTTTGGAGGATGAATAAGTGATTTCACTCCATTTAAGGCATCAACTCAAGGGAGGTATAACTTCTTTTATCTTTTTTGTCTCTCCTATGTGAACCAACGTGCTACGTGAGAAATACATGTCTACTTTGCTTTCCTAGCCTTTCTTTAATTTCTTTTATTCATGTCATTTACTTTTGCTTTTTATTTAAGTTATTCTTTATGGGGTATGTGTACACCTCTTGGCTTGTAATAGTTAGGGATTTAATTATTTTATTCCTTTTCGCCCTTTTAGATTGTAGTAGGGTCTCCCTAATGTAATAGATAGGGTTTGGAGGAGCATTCAATGAAGACCTGTCGAAGTCATGTGCCTAGCTAGCAAATGTAATAGTTAGGGCTTTAATTGTCTTATGTGTCTTGCATGCTTAGTTGCTACGTGTTAATTTGCTTTGTTAGGGCCTTGCATCTAGTCGAGCATGCTAAATGTTATGTGCTATGTGTTTATGAGTGTTTGGCATGTCTACTCGCTTTCCATAGCTATGAATGAATGTGATGGATGAATGTACGTTTCCGCTAGTCCAACGCTAGTAGGAATCCATAGAATGGGCTAGTCCAACGCTAGACCCTTAGGGATTTCCCCTCGTTAGTACATGTTTGCATGTTCATTACATGTCATGCATTTTTTTTAGTTTTATCATTTTGCATGCCCCTCGAACCCCTTTTCCCTCCATTTTAGGATTTTTGCATTTCATGCTAGTTATAGGGTTCATTTGCTTGAGAGTCCCCTTCCGATAAGGGAAACGAGCGAGTGTGGCTTCAAAATAGCCTTAGCACGCTAGTTCTCCCTTCTAATCAAAGGGAAAATTGAGTCACGATTTAGGTCTCCCCGTACCCAATATGCATACATTCCCTAGGATCATGGATCCACTCTACCATTTTATACTCTTATCACACTTTCATTTTTTTCCTCCCATCTTGCACATGTGCACCTTTATATTTTCACTTGCACACGAGCACTTTTGTCATTATTTGCACATGTGCACCTTTATGTTTCTTCACTTGCACACGAACACTTTTATCATCACTTGCATACATGCACTTCATTTTATCATTTCACATACCATACCTTGCCCACTCACGTGCACATTTTCATTTACATATTTATTATTTTTTTATTACTTTTTCAAACTCATGTCCTCACATTGCATACATGCATTCCATTCATTTGCATCCCACTCGCATTATTCGTGACTTCTTCAAAGGATCGTTATTGGGCTTCACAATTAATGTGATTGGCACCACTCAACCTTTGAAGAGAAATTTCCCCCAATACCCCTAGGTCTAGGGTTTGCATTCATGTAGTGCATCCAAATGTAATAAATTCTTTGGTTAAAACAAGAAAATCTTTGATTAAATCATGCAACTAGCCTTGGCTAGGTCAAAGGGGTGCCTTGGATTTTATCCTTGCATTCCCCTTTGTCAAATGTGACTCCCGAACCTTTTTCTTTGGTTTACGTGGACTAGAAGTCGTTTAAAAGGGGTTTCTTAATAATTTTTCCTATTTTTTCTTTAAAAATTCATTTTTGGTGACTTGGTACACCTTAACTCATTACCAAGTGGCGACTCCAATTTTTATTTCAAAAACCCTTTTTAAACTATAATTTTGGGTCAAATCGTCGCATTCTCAAACCCCATTTAGACCCATTTTTCTTTTTAAATCACAATTCATTTTTCAATCACAAAAAATACATTTTTTAACCATTTATTTATTTATTTATCAAAAATGGGGCGCGACAGTTGGCGACTCCACTGGGGAACATTCGAGAGTCCAAGCAAATTTGATTTAATCAACCTTTTTCTTCTTTTAACCTTTTCATATATCACATTTGGGTGTTTTAGGGTTGTATTTTTCCTTTTTAGGATTTTGCATTTCGCGCGTATTAATTACTCCCTCACTCACGAATGTATGATTGGTTGATTGGATGTATATTTACTTGTTTATCTCGCGCTTGCATTGCATTTGGGGGGGTGTGTGTCACCTTTAGAGCCTCGCGTGGTTCTCAACCCTTTCCCTCAAAATAGGGAACACTTCATACGTGCACGTTTGCTTATTGTTATCCCATTTTATTTTATTTTTCGTGGGCGCTATTCCACACCGCCTTGTAGGATTAGGATTGATTGCCTTGGGTAGGCGGATGGTGTGCACTGCGCCCATAGCGCTACCTAAGGGATCACTCGAGCCACTGATCGAAGACCTTGGGAGTGATGACCCTTTGCCTTTAGGTCTGAAGGTTTGGGAGCCGAAGCCTTATCGAGTCTAGTTGCATTAGTGAACCCCAACCTCATGCATCCATGTTAGAATTTTCCTAGTTTAGAGTCTGTCTTACCCTCTTTTAAGCACATTAGGCACGAGGGAAGGGGTTCCACCCCTTTTACTTGTTTTATTGTATTTCCTTTCTTATTTGCTCCCAATGTGTTATGTGTACTATCAATTGTGCTAACTATTTCATTGTTTTCTTGTCTTGCATTCATATGCCTTAGCAATAAGAGGCCTCTTTGGCACTCTTTTAGTGACTTACCCACTAGATAACTCACATGTTTAAATTTCAGTCATTACACTTAATTTTCAATAAGTACATTTCATTTTTAGACCTTTCCCCCTGATACATTATTCATGTCCTTTAGGCCATATTTGTCACATATTTACATCGCTTTAATAAACTGGCATCGTGCATTAAACCCTAGAAAGGGAATGCCACTTAGGGGATCCCGTGTTAGAAATAAACCACCTCGCGTCTCGGATACTTAATTCAAGGAGACTTGCACGTTTACATTTTGTACCATCCAAAGGGATAGTGCACAAGGTAAGGTAGGATCCGATCATTTTCATAGAGCGGTTTTTGGAATATGAGCGTCTAATAATCGCTTTTTGGCCATTTTATCAAAGTTGGTAAAAATCCCTTGCGTGAAGGACATTAATTTGAAGAAATTCACAAATGATTCCTCCTATTGAGACGATAAATAAATTGAGGCCAAAATTTGATTTTTAGAAGGTCATAGACTAATGCACTTCAATAATTTTGAAATAACCAATGGCCGGACGATTCAACCAATCCATTTTGCCGATTCATTCGATAAATTTTTAGGGTCATTTGACCAATTTACCCTTTTTAGGGTCATCCGGTCGATTTTGAATAAATCGTCAATTCATTTGACCAATTTACCCTTTTAGGGTCACCTGGTCGATTTTGAATAAATCGTCAATTCATTTGACCAATTTACCCTTTTTAGGGTCATTTGACCAATTTACCCTTTTTAGGGTCATCCGGTCGATTTTGAATAAATCGTCAGTTCATTTGACCAATTTACCCTTTTTAGGGTCATTCGGCCGATTTTTTGAATAAATCGCTAATTCAATTTCATTCATTTGGCCAATTTACCCATTTTTAGGGCAACCAAGCCGATTTTGAATAAATCAAGTTTCGTCCAATCTATTTGATCAATTTACCCTTTTTAGGGTGATCTGATTAATTTTGGATAAATTAAATTTCATTCAATTCATTTGACCTGTTTCCCTTTTTAGGGTAATCCGGTCGATTTTTAATAAATTGTCAATTTCATTTGACCAATTAGGATTTCAATGTCGAATTTCAAAATGGAAAACCTAGTCGATTTTGAGAAAAACATCCATTGCATCCAGACATTTGATCAGTTGGGGTTTTTGACCCGCGCTTTACTGAGGAAATTTGGTCAAACGAATTCCAGTCTCTTCGATAGGAAGTTCGCCAAGGTCAAAACCCGTGCGTTTTTGTAAAGTCTTGTATCGATCAAAGGTGATCAATCTATTCGGACGTTGACCTCATTTTGACAAAGTGTCTCTCGTCACTCCAATTGACCAAATTCTTTCAAAATTATTTTTCACTCCATGAGTTGATTGGATCCATCAGGTATTGTATAGTGCCTATTCTAGCGGATTGCATTTTCATGTTAGGCCTACCCTTGGCACAAAAAGGGTCCCCCCATAGGACATGCATACCGATTTTATATTCTTTCTTACTAACTCAGGGTATTTTTCTTTTGTTTTCCCCCCTTCCATTGCATTCATAAAAAACACTTCAATAAAAGGAAAAACATTTTTCTATATCTGATGACACTTCTGATCTAATAAGGTGTCAAAATTGCAAGTATTGTGTGATTTTTGGGCAGATCCTACAATGAAAACATAAAAGATCTATCCGGAAGCTCTACGCTAAAGCATCTGAGAGATTTTGTAATTATTTCCAAAGGAAAATTTTGTATATTTGATTTGTTAATACATTTTGTTCCAAAAAGAAAAGGAGACAAAAAGTGTATATGTGGAGCTCTTTACAAGTTTCCCTCTTCTCATTTGTATCGTAATTGAATGAGAAATTTTGTTTCAAACTTTTTCAACAATAAAATTTTTGGACAATCATTGTTTTGTGTATATTTATGTACATTTCATTCTGTATTCTTATTCATTGGAGATTCCATGATGAATTTTAAGAAATAAGACTAAATTGGGATTTTTTCAACCTTCTGCCTGAAAATTCACAATAACAGTGCTCAGAATTAAAAGATGTCACTCAAAAAGCCCTTTGAGATTCCTTTTCTCCTTCATTTAACCCCAAAATAAAATCAGTCACATTGATTGATAAATTGCAAATTGGGGCCATCTTTGCTTGAGAAATGTCCGCTGTGTCTAATTATATTCAACTCACATCTAAGTGAAAGCAAAAATGTGCATTATTCTTGTTTGTTTTGAAAATTTGGAATGATACCTTGAGTATTCGTTTCTTTACCTATACACATTTTATCATTTGCTCTCCCATTTGAGCCTTTGAAAGAGTAATTTCGTTTCAAATAAGAGCCCTGATGATCACTACCCTATATTGGAAAATTTTCGAATATAAAAAAAGGGAATGGATTTTCAATGACCATTTCGTTATTTTGGTTGTCATGAGGTGTAAGAATGATACTTTGACCGTCGTTTCTACAACCTAAACACTGATCATCCCTTGCATCTTCATTTAAGCTAAAAATTGGTGGTTCTTTTCGAGTGCACATATGATCGCACCCCAACTTGGGGAAGGAGATTGGGGAATTTTGAAAAAAAAAGAAAAAAAGAAAAAGAAAAAAAGGGAAAGGGAACCGCGAATTGGGGAAATTTGATTCTACCTGGGTTTCAATTTTGAAAAAAAAAAAAGAAAAGAGGAAAAAGGACAAGTTCTGTCCGGCGGATCACTTATGTTTCATAGATATGAATGAGCAAGAGTCTTCCTCAATCAATTAATTCAGATACATGCAAAAAATTTCGCATTAATGAAAGTTTCCTCTCAGAGTTATTGTAAGGAACGGAATAAAAGTCAAGCCCTCTTCTTTTCCGATCAAGCATTCTATCTCTAGTTATCCCTTTTGAGCCTTCAGAATAAAATACTTCATTTGGCAACCCCTGAGAATCGCAAACCCCACACTGGGGGCAAGTTTGAGTTGAAAAAGGAAAATTTCAAGAAGTGAAAAAAGTGATAAAGCAACAAAATCCAAAAGAAAAGAGAAAAGAGAAAAGAGAACCTCAGTTCAAAAATAAACTGGGGCAAATTTTTGTGAAAGTTTCAAAGAATGGCAAAAGGCCGAAAAGTCAAAAGAAGAAAGAAAATGAAAGAGAAAAAGCCTCAATTGAGCATAAACTGGGGCAAATTCTGATTTAACCCTAAAATAGGGTTGGCACAACAATGCGATCTCAGATTCTTTAAATCACTTTTGAAATCCGCTTTCAAACCTTAACTTTTCTAAGCACCCCACCAAACCCCATTACAAAAGCCAAAAGTCCTGACTTCTGTTCTTTGCAATAGCCCTGTCAAGAAAAATTTCTGATGCCGGAAAATTTTAGCTGTATTTCTGAATTGCTTGGGTATGGGGTTGACGCTACTCACCTACCAGATCAAAGAAAAGAAAACGGAAAAGCAAAAAGGAAAAATGAAATACAAAAGATTCGATGGTGAAGTCCCTATTGAATGATCAAACAAAGTTCAGAATCTTCGGGTTCAAAATAGGGGCAATTTTGGAAAAATGCGATCTGTGGTGCAATGTCCTTGAAAGTCTTATCCTTCAATTATCGTTTCAAGCCACATTACAAGCTAATAAAGTCCATCGTTGACTTATTCCTTCATGACAATCCAAAGTGAGTATTATGCTCATAAGAAATCCATCAATCATTTGTGATCTTAAGGCTACAGCCTGTTCCCACATGATTAGTTATCGTTATCCATATTGTTGCAAGCCTATAAAGCTCATATGTGGACTACGTTTTCTTAAGAAATAAGGGTGACAAACTCTTTGCTTTCACTAAGATGTGACATTGAATGGATTACATACAATTGGGGCACAAAAAATGAGACAGATTCTGACCTCCCATTTCCTTAGCCATTTCAAAAATAAAGTCACTTGATTGGTCCTGAAAGATGAGCCAACCAGAAGCGGTGACCCGTTACCCTAAACACCAATGCTAAAAGTGAGTAAGAAATCTTCTTGAATTTGGTGTTACTTCGAGGAATTCATCATGAAATTTCTGCATGAGTTCAAACTTGACGTTTAAAGTTTCTTCACATTGTTGTATATGTGCATTCTTTTCTAAATTTTAGAAAGTGCGGTTTTTCTTTGTTCAAATAGATGGGAAATCATCTGAACAAATTTTTTGCAATCAAGGAAGCCCACACTGGGGCAAAAAATTTTATTTGTGAGATTTCATGAAATAAGCCCATACTGGGACAAATTTTTTTTGTAATACATTTGAGATTTTTGTCCAAAAATCAAATAATAACATTTTTCGAATCAATCCCGCTGCTCTTTTCATGGAATTTAAGTGCATGTCATGCTTTGTTAAGCCCCCCTGTGCAGGTATTCATAGTTGAAATCAACGAAAGAGCATCTGGTGATGTGGAAGGCCGATGTTGAGGAAAGAGAAGAAAGAAGGGAAAAGGGCCCTACACTGGGGGCAAATTATTTTTGAAAAAGATTCTCTCGAAAAATCAGAAAAATTCAAAAGTCAAAAATCAAGTTCAAATTCTTGTTTCTTGGAAAATCAAATTCAATTTCTTGACCAATTGGATGGCAGGACTGGGTCTTATCCCACTGACCATTCACAAACATCCCAAACATTCCAAAAATCAAGTTGGGCCTGAGTTTCGTGCCGCCAACATTCCAAAAATCACGTCGGGCCTGGGTTTCGTGCCGCCAACATTCCAAAAATCACGTCGGGCCTGGATTTCGTGCCGCCAACATTCCAAATAGCAAGTTGGGCCTGGATTTCGTGCCGCCAACTTCACAAGATCACGTTGGGCCTGGACTTGGTGCCGCCAACCTCACAAGTATCACGTTGGAGTTGGGTTTTATCCCGCCAATCTCGGCAGAACTGGGTTCTATCCCGCTGACCGCTTACATCACGTTGGAACTGGATTTTATCCCGCCAACTTCGGCAGAACTGGGTTCTATCCCGCTGATCGCTTACATCACGTTGGAACTGGGTTTTATCCCGCCAACCTCGGCAGAACTGGGTTCTATCCCGCTGACCGATTATATTACGTTGGAGCCGGGGTTTATCCCGCCAACTTCGGCAGGACTGGGTTCTATCCCGCTGACCGCTTACATCACGTTGGAACCGGGTTTTATCCCGCCAACCTCGGCAGAACTGGGTTTTATCCCACTGACCGCTTATATCACGTTGGAGCCGGATTTTATCCCGCCAACCTTGGCAGGCTCAGGTTTAATCCCACTGACCAATTCATCACACTGGGGCAAATCTTTGGATAATTTTTTCAAAACAAGTCTTATGCAGTTCTTCATTTTACATCTCATTTTCATTGCTATTGGAGCTGGATTTGTCCCGCCAGTCAGCATTTTATTTTCATTGCTATTGGAGCTGGGTTTGTCCCGCCAATAAGCATTTCATTTTCATTGCCACTGGAGCGTGTGGTTTGTCCCGCCAGTGAGCTTTTCATTTTCATAGCCACTGGAGCTGAGGTTTGTCCCGCCAGTGAGTTTTTTCATTTTCATAGCCACTGGAGCTGAGGTTTGTCCCGCCAGTGAGCTTTTCATTTTCATAGCCACTGCGTGTGGTTTGTCCCGCCAGTGAGCTTTTCATTTTCATAGCCACTGGAGCTGAGGTTTGTCCCGCCAGTGAACATTTCATGATCATAGCTACTGGAGCATGTGGTTTGTCCCGCCAGTGAGCTTTTCATTTTCATAGCCACTGGAGCTGAGGTTAGTCCCGCCAGTGAGCACTTCATTTTCACAGCCGCTGGAGCGTGTGGTTTGTCCCACCAGTGAGCATTTCTTTTTTCACAGCCGCTGGAGCGTGTGGTTTGTCCCGCCAGTGAGTATTTCATTTTCAGCCACTAGCCGTTGGGTTTGTCCCACTAGTGTGCATTTCATTTTTTTGCCACTAAACATGGGTTTGTCCCACTAGTGTGCATTTCATTTTTACTAGTGCGCATTTTCATCTTATCATTTGACGTAGGTCAGTTTCACTAACATTTCATTTCACTTTATTTCATCCCGTTTAAATTCTGTTCGGGTCAGTCCCGTTTATATTCTGTTCGGGTCAGTTCCGTTTAAATTTCTGTTCGGGCCAGTCCCGCATTTTAAATTTCTTGTCTGTGACAATCCCATTTTAAAATTTTGTCAAAAGGGGTCAGTCCCCATTTCTAAAAGCATTCATCATTCGAGACGTTCACCGCCGAATAACGCAGGTAAGTATTTGGTGTCTACTTCTTTGTCTCAAGTTTTTCCAAAACTCAGACAAAGAGGGGCAAACTGTAGACACCAAATTTTTGACTTTATTTTTTTATTATTAGTTTTATTGATATTTATTTTAGTTTGGTTTTACTAATCTCATTTTTAGACATTTTAGGAAAAGGAAAAAAAAAAGAGAAAAAGAAAAAGCATTCAAAAAAATATGATTTAGTCGTTTGTAATTTAAATTCAATGCTTTCTTGAAAGTGAAAAAAAAAGAAAAAAAAAGTGAAAAATGATGAAAAAGGAAAAATGGAAAGTTGCACTTTGTTGTTTCTAGTTTATTTATTTTTATCCAATGTTAATTAAGTTGTTTTTGTTATTATTATTATTATTATTATTATTATCAATTTTGTTTAATTAATTAATTAGTTGAAAAAAAAAGCAAAAAACACAGAAACGCGGCATGAAGCTGCGTTTTGTTGTAGCTTGCAAAGAAAGGTTGAGACGGCTCCTTTGGCTGCAAATATGGAAATATGCTGAGTTGTTTTAGGGTTGGAAAGTCCGGGTATAAAGAAAAAAAGAGGGTAACAGCCGCAAGGGAGGGAAGTTTTTGGGATTGACGGCTAGAACTAGAGAGAAAGGAAGAAAGAGTGGGGCGGCTGATGAAGAGAAAAGAGAGATCTGCCGATGAAAAGAGAAAAACTGAAAAGGAAAAGGGAGAGCTTGAGAGGCTGACGGCTAGATTGAGAGCTAAGCAGAGAGGAGGACGGCAGGGAGAGAACCGAGAGTTCTGTGAAGAAAGAGTGAAAACAAAAAGGGGAGGCTGGGTGAGATTGAGAAGCAACGACAAGGAAAGGCTAGAATCGTTTGCTCGTGTATGCTCCACCGAAATCTGCAACTTCATCTCCTTCGACGTCTGGTGGAGCGAGTGGAATTTCTTGCGAGTGTCAGCTGCAATCTCAAGCCCAAAGAGCAGTAAAGAGGTAATCTTTGTTTGTTTTTCCTTCTTCTTGATTGTTTCCAGATTTGGTCGAGACTGAATGTTCATGATTGTTCGTTCCCTGTTGTTTCCCTGCGCCTTTCTTTCCGTTCATTTTTGAGCTAAAAGCTGTTCCTTTCTCTATTGAATTTGATGGCTTGGTCGAGTCTTTCTTCAGTAGTTACGGCTTAGATTTGTGTGTTGAAATGGAAATTTGGTTATATAGGTGAATTGGGATGATAAGTCAAAGAGTTTTGTTAGAATCTTGTATGAAATATTTGCCGTGGGATGAGCTGTAAAGTTTGCAGCAGAATTTTGAATCTCCTGGCCCTTTTTGTCTTGTTTTCTTATGTCCGCATGCTTGATTCTTATGTGTAATGATAGTCTTATGAATGTTGGGTTTCAAAGCAGTGCTCAAAATCTTTGCAAAACCATTCGTGGTGGCTAACAGGCTGCCAAGTTGTAGAAATCAGAAATCAAAAAAATAGGATAGTAGAGCTTCTACCCTGCTGCATTTCTTTTACGTTTCTTGTTTCTTTTGGGCCCAGATCATCTTGTTTGGGGTAGTAAGGGATAGGCAACCATATTTGCTCAATGTCAAGGGTGATGTTTGAAGGTTTGTGCGTCTGGTTTTTCCTTTTGCGTGAGTCAAAGCTGCATTTGTTGCAGCAGTACAAAAAAAACTTTGGCTTTCTCTTGGCAGTTTTCTTTCCTACATTTGCTCACCAAATTTCGGCCATCTAACTTGATGCATGATCTTATATGGAGAGAGGAATTGGATGGGTGAAGATTGGTTTGGGTTTGTATGTTGAAGTCCTTAAAACCTTTGAGCTATGGTCAATCACTTTGTTGGAAGAATGGACAAATCTGGTTACCGAATGCTGGCTGGAATTTTTTCCATTGCTTTGGTTTGTTGAGATGTTGAATTTGCATCATGAAGCTGCGTTTTCTTTTCCTTCTCATTATCCCAAATCCTCTCAGTTTTTTTTGAGTTGAGTCGCTAACCTCATAATCCCTTCTCCATTGCATGATTGTGTCAAAGCTGATTAAAAATGCAGCAAGTTGTTGCAGCAGTTTCATCCGTAGGCTTGCACAAAATTTTAAGAGTTTGCATGGTTTCTTTTTATGCTTGTTGTTTGATTGAATTCTGGCAATGTTGTGGCTTTATCTTAATTCAAAGTTTTGATGTTTGATTGATAAATATCTGATTCTTTCTTGGCTGCCGAAAAGCTTCATAACCTACTGAAAATATTACTGCAGCATGTTTTTTCACGTTCTTGCATGGAGATTGCATGAAATAATTTCTGAAATTTGCACTTTAACCCCTCAAGTTTCCCTTTATGCCACTATGACCCAACCAATTGAATAATGTCCTCAATTTGGTACTTGGCAGCTTTAGTTTTTACAACTTCATTGCTTATTTGTTTCAATTAATTACCATGCTTTGCCAATTGCACTTAATTCGTGACTTTAAGAGCTTTATGACCATGTGAGCCCGTGTTTGCATGTTTTCTTTAATTTTCCCAAATAAATTGGTACCTTGACCATTTCTTTTATTTTGGAGGATGAATAAGTGATTTCACTCCATTTAAGGCATCAACTCAAGGGAGGTATAACTTCTTTTATCTTTTTTGTCTCTCCTATGTGAACCAACGTGCTACGTGAGAAATACATGTCTACTTTGCTTTCCTAGCCTTTCTTTAATTTCTTTTATTCATGTCATTTACTTTTGCTTTTTATTTAAGTTATTCTTTATGGGGTATGTGTACACCTCTTGGCTTGTAATAGTTAGGGATTTAATTATTTTATTCCTTTTCGCCCTTTTAGATTGTAGTAGGGTCTCCCTAATGTAATAGATAGGGCTTGGAGGAGCATTCAATGAAGACCTGTCGAAGTCATGTGCCTAGCTAGCAAATGTAATAGTTAGGGCTTTAATTGTCTTATGTGTCTTGCATGCTTAGTTGCTACGTGTTAATTTGCTTTGTTAGGGCCTTGCATCTAGTCGAGCATGCTAAATGTTATGTGCTATGTGTTTATGAGTGTTTGGCATGTCTACTCGCTTTCCATAGCCATGAATGAATGTGATGGATGAATGTACGTTTCCGCTAGTCCAACGCTAGTAGGAATCCATAGAATGGGCTAGTCCAACGCTAGACCCTTAGGGATTTCCCCTCGTTAGTACATGTTTACATGTTCATTACATGTCATGCATTTTTTTTTAGTTTTATCATTTTGCATGCCCCTCGAACCCCTTTTCCCTCCATTTTAGGATTTTTACATTTCATGCTAGTTATAGGGTTCATTTGCTTGAGAGTCCCCTTCCGATAAGGGAAACGAGCGAGTGTGGCTTCAAAATAGCCTTAGCACGCTAGTTCTCCCTTCTAATCAAAGGGAAAATTGAGTCACGATTTAGGTCTCCCCGTACCCAATATGCATACATTCCCTAGGATCATGCATCCACTCTACCATTTTATACTCTTATCACACTTTCATTTTTTTCCTCCCATCTTGCACATGTGCACCTTTATATTTTCACTTGCACACGAGCACTTTTGTCATTATTTGCACACGTGCACCTTTATGTTTCTTCACTTGCACACGAACACTTTTATCATCACTTGCACACATGCACTTCATTTTATCATTTCACATACCATACCTTACCCACTCACGTGCACATTTTCATTTACATATTTATTATTTTTTTATTACTTTTTCAAACTCATGCCCTCACATTGCATACATGCATTCCATTCATTTGCATCCCACTTGCATTATTCGTGACTTCTTCAAAAGATCGTTATTGGGTTTCACAATTAATGTGATTGGCACCACTCAACCTTTGAAGAGAAATTTCCCCCAATACCCCTAGGTCTAGGGTTTGCATTCATGTAGTGCATCCAAATGTAATAAATTCTTTGGTTAAAACAAGAAAATCTTTGATTAAATCATGCAACTAGCCTTGGCTAGGTCAAAGGGGTGCCTTGGATTTTATCCTTGCCTTCCCCTTTGTCAAATGTGACTCCCGAACCCTTTTTTTTTGTTTACGTGGACTAGGAGTCGTTTAAAAGGGGTTTCTTAATACTTTTTCCTATTTTTTCTTTAAAATTTTATTTTTGGTGACTTGGTACACCTTAACTCATTACCAAGTGGCGACTCCAATTTTTATTTCAAAAACCCTTTTTAAACTATAATTTTGGGTCAAATCGTCGCATTCTCAAACCCCATTTAGACCCATTTTTCTTTTTAAATCACAATTCATTTTTCAATCACAAAAAATACATTTTTTAACAATTTATTTATTTATTTATCAAAAATGGGGCGCGACACTTGTTATAATTTATAAAAGAAAACAAATAGTCATCCCAAAAAATGAACAAGATAGAATGTTAGAGAAAGGGGATGAGAAGAAAGTGACTTTTGTTTTTTTCTTTAATTTTTGACCTCTACTTATTTGATATGTGTGTTATGTATAAAGCAAGGTTTAATATAGTCATTTTTCAATTGCCAAAGAAGGTAAGAGATATTTTGAAAATTTCAGAGGTATTAAGTGCTATTAAGAGAAATTTCAGAGAAGGTTTATCACATTATCCCATAAAAGAAACCTAAGATTGATGATACAAAGAGTATATGACCAATTATACAACACTAAGCATCAAATTCAATTAAGGGGTGCGTACGTTAACCTTAATGGGCCAACTCAATTGTTCTTAGGCCCAAGCCCATAAAATTTATTAAGGCCTACTTTGTGAGAACTTGAAAATTTGCTTATATTTTCTTATAATCCTATTTTATTTTGAATAAGGTAATTTATACTTCCTTTACTACTAATTTACTTCTTTAATAGTTGTAATAAATAATAGAATCAAGGGTTTTACGTTTCCTTTTATAGTTAGAGTAAACTAGGGTTTTGTGCATTTTGGTGACGTGATCAGTTGGTGAGGTGTGTGTACTAAATTTGATGGATAAGAACGAGTATTAAGTAAGAAGAAGTGTGTGATTAGAAATACTAAGAACAAGTTAGTGAATCATAAGTTAAAACAAAAGTACAAGAGAATTAAGAAAGTGGGCTTGAACCGATGTGCGCCGTTTGTTACCGATTGAGTACATCATTTGACCAATACTTTCTTTTCCTAATCTCCTTGTTTTTATTTCATTTAATCTTCCCCAAAATTAATCCTAAGCTGGCCGAAAATATTGACTAGGAGGAAGGAAAGAAAAAAAAAAAGGGAAAACTTGGCCTAGCCAAGTGTCAATAATCCAATACATGTTTGACCAAAAAACTTTCTTACTGTGACGACCCCACTTCTCCTTAGGACGAACCCTAGGGTTTCGGCAGGCCGCCTGCCTAACTCTCGTCATGACTCACGCACTTATTCAAGCTTAATAAAGGATTACAAATCAACCATCGACTTAATTAAGCAGTACTTCGAATATACAAGCCACAACTTCTAAGGCTAGCAATTACAATTACAATCCACCATATCCAAAATAATAGAGAATCTCCAATAACAAACAAAAGGTATACTAACTTCCACCAAAAGTCGCTAGTCTAGAACCTCCAATTTCCACTTCCAAATCCTGTTAAGGAAAACAAATTTAAAGGGATGAGCTAATGCTCAGTGAGGCTGAGAAAACCAGCAAGCAAGCAAGTAGAACCAATTAAACAAATAGCATATTTGAAAGAAACTTTAACATGAACTTTCATTTAAATGCGCAAATAGGAAACAACACACATGAAAAGATACAGGAGCTCTCAGGAGCTATTTCCACGTCCCGACTGCTTCAAGCTATCCGAGGTTGACTCTCCGTCAACTCAAGTAGTAACATGACCCTAGTGCTCCACTTACTTCCTCGATCAAACATAACACTCTCTCGGATCCGGAACCAAACATGCACGAAATGGCAGTACTACTCGAATATGCCAAGCAAGATCTCAATAGATCAAGCTTTATAATATCCCAAGGTTCACCAAGCTTCTCGACCAAACCCATGCCGGCTCGAGTTACAAGGTTAGCCAATGGAATTTGGGCGTCCCCACAGGTACAAATATAAGTTGATGAGATTTCTCTCAAATCGACACCAAGTCACGCACAAGCACGAATATGATTATAGAGTACGAGCAAGTCAATTATCAAGTCAAGCAAGAGAGAACGAGTGCGATAAAGTACACTCTCGTTTCGACAAGTCCAATTCACATATTCAACAAGAAGTAGTTCAAGTATTATGCAACACTTCATGCACTTGACACTCACCAAAAGTCAAGGCAAAACAAGAGCAAAGCGAGAAGTCAGATGAGTTCTTCGGCGTCCTCGTGATCACCTGAGACATGCACAATCGTAATTACCTAGGTACTCGACCAAAGTTATAAAGAAAAACATTTTCTTGCTACCCACTCTAAAGGTCACAAGTCGAGTCAAGTTAAAGGAGCTTTTCTTGCTAAATCATTGAAATAATGCTCAAAGAGAACTCAAAGGTCGTTTTTTATTCAAGTCATAGTAAATAATCTCAATTCCAAAAGAAATTACCATGTTTACTTTTGAGACGAAAATTGAGAAAAAGGTAGATGGATTTTATCTCTCCAAACTTCTAATCTGATGTCCAAACTTTAGAATATAAAGAACGTTTTCATGTTCCAAACTAATAGAGTCAAAATTCATCCAAAACTCCACTCATTTTCATAGGAAATGGCAAAGCTAAAAGTTCCAAGTTTCGAGTATAAAACTAGTGAAATTCTCCAAGAATTATCCTAGTCAAAACGCTCCCTTTTTAAAAGTTCAAACTCGTGGAAATCAAGGGCACAAGAATAGGGATTTGCAGTCCATAACTTCAAGTATGAAAAGAGGTGCCATTAACCAAGAAAGTTGAACAACCAAGAAAACGCATCAAAAGAGGTTAAATCCTTTGGAAACTAGGATTCAAAATGAAGGTTTAAAACTCAAACAAACCTTGTATCGAACCATGAAATTAAACTTAAAACGGACTAGCAATCTCAAAGGAAGGTTGAAAGTGCTTAAAAGAGTCCTTTGTTTGAAACCAGAAAATTTCCAGCTTGGTGTGACACTAAGTGGAAAAATCATATCTCGAGTTTCGTAAGTCCAAAAATTGAAAACTTTATACCGTTGGAAACTAGACTCAATGCGCTAAAACTCTCTAGAAGACAATTTTCTCAGTCTCCAATTCGAAATCATTCAAATTTTAGCTCAAAGTCACTGTTCTAGACAGGACAGAACAAAACAGGCTTACAATTTCAGTAAAATTTGGAAATTCGGCAAAATTCGTAGAAATAAAATCAACCCATGAAATTTATACCACTAATAGAAATCCAAATCTAATTTCAAATGCAATAAAAGAAACTCAATTCGGACCTTTTTACACCAAGATACAACAGTTTTAAGAAAATTGATTTTTGGAATCTGTTTCACAAAATTTCCAGTTTTGAAGTATTTGATAGGGTTTCAAAAATCTGGTCATAACTAAAGGTACACAACTCAAAATTTAGCATGATTTGTGGCGTTGAAAACTTGATTCAAAATGCTAAAGTTTACTAGAAGAAACTGTCTTAAAATTAATTTGGCAAGATAGGAGAAAATGAGTTACAAACTGCAGCTACCCTTGTTTCTCGGATGAAAATAGTGAGGAAAATCAGTCATGTTTGCCGGTTCACTACGGCTCATAGAAAACGAATTAGGGGGTGCATTTTATACCGATGGAAAGCCCTCAGAGTCTAGTTTCAAATGCCATAAACGGCACTTGATTTCAACTCCAAGACAAAAGGTTATGGGCCAAAAGTTGAACACTGGTTGGGTCTCCTGATCAGAAAATTTTCCAAATTTCTTCCTCACTTGAACCCTACTTTAACTCAACCAATTGTAAAGTTTTTTGGGAAATATTTAACACACATAAACACCAACATATATCAAGCATTATAGCACTAAAATAAAAACAAAATTCGAAATTAACATGAGAGATTCAACAGGCGAAAATTCGGACAACAATCATCCTCCATTCTTCTAGTTTTCTTTTCAACTTTCCAACCAAAACTAAGCCATAATTCCTCAAAACAAACATCAAACAAGCAAGTAAACACATAATAATCATCAAGGCCTCTACCTATGAAGCCACCTCAAGTCCTCTACCTAGTGTCAAGGTTCTTGTGAACTCATCAACAACCCAAAGACTAACTAGATTAACTAACTAATCTAACCATAAGGGTGCAAGACTATAAGGGAGTTTTACCTTTCTTCCAAGTATAGGGTGCAAGACTATAAGGGAACCAAGCTCTAAGACTCCAAGTACCTTCCTCCTCCAAGTTCCCTTTCAAGCTTGTGTGATGAACCAAGAAATAAAGCAAGTTTGGAGAGTGTTTTGGAGCAAAATGGAAGACAAGGGAGCTGAAATTTTTGGTGAGAAATGGGGGAAGGGGAGTCGGCCAAGAGGAGAGGAGGAAGAAAGGGTTTTGGGTGGTAGGTGCTGAAGTGATTGAGTGAAGAAAGAAATGTCATAAAGGTGATTTGATACCCCAAAAGTCAATGAATGAATAGGAGGCCATTAGTGCTCCTAATTGAATTTAATTTAACTCACTCACCTCTAATCTCTCAATTAACTTTTCTTAATCTACTATTGATCATCCTTAATTTTTCAAGGTCATTGCACTCTCGCATCGAATTTTGTCTCAAAAAACGTGTAATCGTTATTTCTCACTAAACGAGCCGCAGAAAAATTAAATTTGCTAACGAAATGTTTTGAAATATAAAATGAGACATTGGTCCAAGCTAATGAATTTAAGATGTATGAAATAAATTAATCGGAGTAAACAAATAAATAAATGATTAAATAAGCCTGCAAAATAAAATAAAAGTAAGTAAAATAAAAAAAAATTCGAGTCCTCATATCCTTTCTCCGTTAAAAAAATTTCGTGCTCGAAATTTATACCTTGATTCAGAAACAACTCTGAATATTTCTTTCAAATCTTCTCTTCTACTTACCAAGTCGCTTCTTCTATTCCATGATTTCTCCATAAGACCTTCACTAGAGGGAATTCCTTGTGTCTTAACTCCTTCACTTTTCAATCTAAAAGCTTCACCGGCCTTTTCTCATATGACAAATTCTCATCAATTTCTATTTCTTCCAGTGAAATTCACACTTATTGAACTTAGCAAAAAATTGGCGCTCTTGCAGGGTTTGTAAAACTATCATCAGGTGTCTTTCATAATCTTCTCGAGCCTTAGAGTATACCAATATGTCATCAATGAATTCCACCACAAATTGATCCAAATATGGTTTAAAATCCCAATGCATTATGTCCATAAATGCTGCTGGTGTATTAGTCAACCCAAAGGCATTATTGCAAATTCAAAGTGCCATATCCTGAATTGAAAACGGTTTTAAGCACATCAGTTTCTAAGATCCTCAACTAGTAATAGCCCCGCCTTAAGTCCAATTTGGATAATACCACGACTCCTTGCAGTTGATCAAATTCTCATCTATGTGAGGCAAAAGAGTATTTGTTCTTAATGGTCACATTGTTCAAGTTTCGATAGTCTATGTATAGTCTCAAACTTCATCCCAAGTATCATATCCTGTCCCTTAATTAGTAGACTCATTAAATCCATCAACTATTTCCTTTCACCAACCCAAATCTCACAATTTTAATATATCAAGTTGGCAATCAAATATTGGTTCCCAACATCAACCCTAAGTTCTCGATTTTTCGTCCACCGCCGATCCCTGGTCACCTTCAAGACCTCGGGGTTGACTACGCTCTCAAGTACAATCTCGACCACGTCTACTACTGTTTATGTCTTATCACAAATCTAAAGGTGTGGGACAAAGTTTAAATAGACATATAAACCATAAAATCAATTAAAAGAAAAATAAATTTTCATATATTATAAAAGATCATAATAGTTACATCAAATTATGATAGATTTACCAAATCATTTCAAAAGAAAAGGGGAACAACAAGATCATAGCAAAACGTGCCAAGTCGCAAATATACAGAATAACAAAATGATTGATCCCTATACAAAAGATTACAACCTCTAAAAGTGTCAGTCTAAACTAGGGTATAACCATAACCCCTATCTCCCAACTAGAGTCAAATCCATCCCCTCTAGTAGAACTCCCACTACTTGGATCCCTCTCACAGCCATTAGCATTAATCATTTCCTCTGGCACACGACTGCTTTGCCACAGTCCTAGCAGGCTGCCGAATATTTCCTCTTTTTTTTAGAAGCACTAGGGCAACTTGAAATCTGATGTTCGGTACTACCGCAGATCAGACATTTCTTTGCTTTCTCCAACACTCGGCCTCAATGTGGTTAAACTTGCCACAGTATCCACAAGCCACACGAGAAGTCATGGCCTGACCAGCTTGACAATTTTCATTGTGTTTCTTTCCAATTCCACGTTCTTGTGTAACAACTCAATTTTCTCCGCATATTCTTGTTTCCATCGCCCTTCCCAATAGTCGGCCAATTTCTTTTGAAATTCTACCTCCTTTCGAAGAATGGCTATTTTCTTATGCATCTCTCCCAAATTTGTCATCTCACTGATTGGTTTAAATCAAATGCTAGCCTATCAGGCAAATCAAAGGATCAAAATGAGTAACTATTCACACTGGAAAACTCTGGCCATTTTAGTCTTCCGTTCTTTTGCTTACAGGTTACCCCAAAATATAAATCTTAACTATTTTCTACTTGATATGGATGAGTTCTTGGGTCTTCCACAAGGACTACTATCGTCACTTATACACATAACAAAATATTGAATCATATTTCTTAATATAAAAGTTTCACACTCTAACTCACTCTCCAATACTCACCTACAAAGTGCTCAAGAAGAATCCCTAACCTCTTACTCTCACTAGTGCCTTATACTATCCTCTCAACCCAATTTTTCGCTGTTTTGGAATTAGATCCTCCATGAAATCTAGGTAGCGCAAACTTTAGGAATCGTTCTAACGCTTTATTCTCACCCCTCTCTTAGTTCCTAGGTTGGTTGACTGTTTCAGGGCCTTGACGCTCAACTAAACACTTAAGAACATCAATTATGCGGCTAAGGGCTATAGTCACTTAGTTACCCCCTTCATTCCTAGGATTTTGGTTCGAACCAATCACTGATCCCTCATCTCTCTCGGAGTGCGGGGTTGCTGAAACCCACACTCACGACCCCGATCACATCCTCGCCGATCCATTTAGCAAGATTCTAAACGCATAATTAAAAGAGGAAAAATAAGCGTAGAATTTTAAAACAAGTACAAATTGCAAGAACACTTTAAAATCAAAGCATAAATCTTTACATAGATTAGAAGTCATGTCACATGTCAAGAGTGCATACAACGAGTCAATATTATCAAATACAGGACATAGGCATCCAAGTGCATCAAAATATAGGGGTACATGCAATAAAATACAAAAGGTCTCAAAGCGAGAACCATGGATATTTTCGACTTTAATTTTCAATTGATGGTATCTAGATTTCAAATCTATCTTAGAGAATACCTCAACTTTCAACTGGTCAAAAAAATCATCTATCTTAGGAAGGGAGTATTTGTTCTTTGTTGTGATTCGATTCAATTTCTTATAATCAATACACAATCTCAAACTACTATCTTTCTTTTTTTTTTTCTTTTTTTTTTAGCAAAAACCCCGTTCATGGGGAGGGGGTGCCAGTCCCTCCAGTCCCTCAGTTGTACTAGAACAGAAGCAACGAATAACAAATGTAAAAGTTACAGGCCCGTGCACAGACGTACATGCGGGAATCCCCTGCGATCTAGAAGTAGCGATGCTCTAACTGACCCAAGAAGGTGCAGGTAGGAGTGAAAGAACTTATCTTGCGGCAGCCCCAGGCCAGCCAGCTTGTCTGCTGAGCTATTAGCTTGCCTACCACCCTCAAAAGGAGTAAGCGAACAAGAGTCTCTGAGTCCACCTCGACCTACAAGTTTTGGACCTGTCTTTCCAAGCATAACAATAGACCGTGCATCAATGACAGACTTTCAGCCATCAAAACATCTGACTCTCCGAATTCCTTATAAAAAGCGAAAACCAGGTTCCTATCCATATCGTGAAGGAGACCTCCTCTTGACGCGCGCCCTTGGTAAACACTGGCATCCATGTTGTGCTTATAATAGTGCGGAGGAGGTCGCTGCCAGGAAATAGCCCGACATTCAACCCGCCTTGCCCGTCAACCGACCCAGGCAGCCCACGGGTCGTCCCAATCCACTCGAAAGTGCGGGCCTTTAAAAATCCTAGCAGCCCCCAACTAATCCACGAATCCATTAATCAAGACAATGACCTGTTAAGCATTGAACGCGAGGTTTTCAAACCGGGCTCGATTTCGTAGCTTCCATAAAAACCATAATATAAAGGCCGGTGTGAGACCCCGAAATTTTACTTGTCTTTATAGCTTTTATTTGAAATTACTTGCCTTAGATTCTTGGTTGTTTTAATGGTTGAATTTGAGTCAAGGGAGTGAATTTTGTTAAGAAAAGTTTCATAATCTCAAGTTGTTAGAAAATTTAGAAATTTTCGCAGGAGGCTCTGCGCAGCTTTGGGAAGTTGGCTATAACTTCGTATAGAAAAGTCAGAATTGAGTTCCGTTTATTGCGTTTGAAACTAGACTCAGAGAGCTTCCTATGGTGTAAAATTTAGAGTTTGATTCAATGTCTATAAATTCTAGGAAATTGGCAAATTTGACTGAAAATTCTACTCTGCACAAGTAAACATAGGAATGTTGTAGTAGCTTATGGCTCAATTTGGACCAACTTATGAACTAAATCTCTTTGAAGTGTCTTCTAAACATTATTAGTATTTGAAGTCTAGTTTTTAACAAGCCAAGTTGTGTGAATTTTTGATATTTATAACTCAAGTTATGATTTTTCTAGAGGAATGGCATAAGTTAAAGTTTTCGTGCATACTAGGGTTTTGATGTGTGCTTTTGTGTGCATTTGGTTGTGTGATTGTGAGGACTTGTAAAATTCCTCATATTTTCTTAAAAATTCCCTTTTATTTGGAATCCATTATTTTAAAATAGCTTTACTGCTCATTCACTTCTTCAATAGTTACAATTAATCATAGAACCAAGGGTTTTTCCTTTACTTTCATCGTTAAGGTAAATTAGGGTTTTTTACGTCTTTTGGTAGTGTGATTACTCGGTACGGAGTGTATACTAAATTTAACAGTTAAGAGTGAGTTTTAGATAAGAGAAAGTGTGTGATTAGAAGTGAGAATAATAAGTTAGTGAAACATAAGATAAAACCCTAGTACACGCAATTTAAGGAAAATCGCTTTGAATCAACGGGTACCGTTCGTCACCGATAGAATACACCACTTGACTACCACTTTATTACCCTAATCTCCTTGTTTTAGTTGATCTAATTAGCTCTTAATTAACCCTTAAATCAGCCACCATTATTGACTAAGGAAAAGAGAGATATTTTAGTGAAAATATTTGTGATTAAGCCATTTGTCAAAAATCCAACCAAGGTCTTGACCAAGACCTTTGACCAAGACATTTTCCTTTCTTCTTATCTTTCTTCTTGGCTCATTTTTCTTCATTTTCCTTCATCTTGGTCGTGACTTATGAGAGAAAAAAGAAAAGAGTGAAAACCATTTCATTCCATCTTGATTTCTAGCTTAGGTGAGTGAAAACCGAAAATCTAAACCAATTAACCTCTAAATTGGGAGCTTAGGAAGCTTGGTGTGCTAAAGTTTTTGAAAGGAAAGGTGAAGGATTTCTCTTGAAAGCATCTTAGAGTGGTATTATGGCTGTCTTCCTTTATCTCTTCCTTACTCTTGCTTACGTTTGTATAACAACTCATACTTGTGGCAAATGATAGTTCTTTTGGTAGTTTTGATGGATATGATAGATTTTGAGTTAGGGTTTGAATTGTTCAGTTGTATTCCTTGTTGTTTAGAGAGCATATGATATCTATAATCTTGGATAGGGAGTTGGGATAGTGGTGTAAGACATGAATAAGCATTTTCTACTTTGGTTTCATCAAATTCCAGTTTTAAGGATTGAAACTGCCCTGTTCTGACTAGCATCATTCGTCTATGTTAGAGGCCAAATTAGGCTTAGGTTAAAACAATGAAAGTTGTAGGAAATGATGTTATATAGCTTTCTGCAAAATATCAGCTCGATGGGAGTACTTTAGCATGTGAAATGACCGAAATAACCCTAACTGCCAAAAGCCTCATTTCGTGGACAATTTTGAGATTTCACAATTTTGGCTTCATTTTTCACCTTGATCCGTATCAAATCAGCCTTTGGCCAAAACACAAAACTTTTAACTCTATGTTTTAGCTTTCAATGCCTAAAAATGCCTCAAACGGAATTGTGTAGCCTGAGTTATTGCCATTTGAATTCAGTACTAACAACCACATTGACAAGGACATTCTGGTTCTGTAATCTGTAAATTCGACCTAGATCAACTATGAACTGGGTTACGTTGTCTTCATGAAAGTTGTAACCCTTTGCCTTAACTTCGAAACAGTATTAGGTGCACCCAATCTGATAAACATAGCTCCAATTGTGACCAAAATGCTATAAGATGTTAAATCTATTGTTTAGCCGTTTGTCCTCAAAACTGATTTTTGGTTGTTTTACTAGACGTGTGTTGTAATTGAATGATATTGAGCCTATTGAAAGGCTATTGTGAAGCCTAATTGAAGGGCTATATTTGTACCATTGCTTGTATATGTTTTGGGACTGAATTGAGAAAAATATTGAAGCCATAAATGGCTGGAAAAATAGCTAAATACAAAGGGCATGCCGCCCAAATTTTCACTCGAGGACTAGGTGTGTGTACTTATGATTCTAGTGAAGAATTGAGGTTGAATTGAATTTGAATTATCTAGGTTATTCGAGTCCTCTTTTGTCTATAAGCTGGAATTTGGCCGAAACTCGTACCCTTGGAAAAATGAAAGTAGTGACCACTTGGAATATGTTTTCCTCGTCTTTTTGACTCAAATGCGAATTCCAAAGTTTTAGTTGCTTCTTTAGCAACACTAACAGAACGAGTATGAATTTTCTAGAGTTTGATATGCAACCTGAATCTTATCTAAATAAGTTTCATTTACTTGATCTTCTAGAAGCCAAACTCCTATGTTTCGAACCCTAGTTGATTTCAAGCTTTTAAATGATATTGTATCGCAGATTTGAACTCCAATCAAGGAGCTACACCTGAACGTGATTTTTGACAAGCACTACATCTTTGGTGAGTGCTTCCAAATACATGATTGAACTTGATACTTGATTAAATTCTTTACCAACGTGATCAGATAAGATTTGCTTGGTTTGGTCGGGTAAGTGTGTACTTTATCGCACTTGATCTAACTCAACTAAACACTTAATATCTCATTCATGCTTGTACAAGTGACTTGATTTGTATTGACCTGTACTTGTATTTGTACTTGTTCTTGACTTGTAAATACTGAGCGGCAGTATGTACCACACTCGATACGAGTGGAAGGTACCTCTCATTCCTGTCTCTGTACTTTTCTCTTGACTAAGTCGATTGGTCATTGGCTATAGTGACTACTTGGGAACTCAAACCCCACTGGCTAGTTAATCGACTCGAGCTGGCAAGGACTTGGTTGATTAGATTACGAACCATGGGTATCTAGTGTTGTTGAATGGAATCCTATCTCCTCGACTGATCGGTATGCTCGAGTATTACCACCAATGTTTAATTGGTGTTCAGGCCCGGTAAGGGGGTTGAATGGTGGACGGATTGGTGTTAAGCGATGCACTACTGGATTGGTTACTTTACTTGAAAGTTGACAGAGTGTCAACTAATATTTGATCAAGCTCTGGTGAAGCAACGGGAATTTGGCTCCTGAGAGCCATCTGTATCCTTATACTTTGATTGTTATTCGTAGTGTTATTATTTCTTTTAGAAAAAGAATTTTACACTCGTTCATTTTGAAATTTACTACTTGAAGTATTATTGCTCACTTTTATGAACTTGTTACGCCCGCTACTTTGCTACTTTGATACGTGCACTATTAAATAATGGTCAACTTGCTATTTGGAACCTGGCAGAGCTTTTAACTCATTCCACGCCATTTGTTTTCCTTACAGGAGGCACGAACGAGGCGTGAGACTGGTACAGGCTAGCATAATCTAGTTTTTGGAGATTTTACAATTATACTCGCACTAGTCGTTCAATTAGGGTTGAATGTATTGAGAACTTAAATTTTGTGATATATTTGGGATTGTACGAATGCTTTGAACAGAAATGAATGTACATGTACGTTCCAAGTTTGGGAACTGTTATTTTCTTTACTCTTGAGGTTGTAACTTATTTTATTTGAAGTGAGTGAGTAAGTGAGTTCTGGCGAGAGTTACGCAGGCGGTCCGTTAAACCCTGAGGTACCCCCTAGGGGGAGGTGGGGTCGTCACAGCCGGCACAGCTGAACGAATATGGTCCACCTGGCCTGGTGATAGGGAATCAGACCACGACAACCATACCGAGGCTAGTGAGTTACGCACCACATCCAAAATGCCAAATTGCCTGCCAAAGTGCTCCCACACTCTTGATGCAACTGGTCCCTGAAGAAACAGATGATTGCTTGATTCCTCCTCCTGCCGACAGCAAAGGCAACAAGAAGCCAGTACTACACCACTATTCATGAGCGTAACATCCAGAGATAGCCAATTGTGTAGGACACGCCAGGCAAAGAAAGAGACTTTAAGCGGGAGGAGCTTATTCCAGATTAGGCGATATAATTTTGAGGGATTTCTGCTATGCCGAAGACACTCCCAGGCAGATTTAATGGAAAAGAGCCCAGATGCAGAGGGAATCCAAACCATTTCATCCGCAAGCCTTGGAAATAGCAGCTGCTATCCAATCTGCGCAATCACGTGATCCGGGACCCATTGCTTGAGCTTATCGATGTTCAAACCCGTGTTCGAATAAAACTCTACCACCAGCATATGAGGAGGATTATCCACCGATAGCTCAGTGGCTAGTGGCGTATCTCCTAGTCATCTATCGTACCAGAAGTCGACGAAGCCCTTCCCCAAGCACCAACGGATATTGCTCTCAGCGAAAGTGCAACTATTCACCAATCGGCGCCAAGAGGCTGGTGGTCTTGGGACCATAGCCTGGGATGGATGCACACCTTTGATGTGCTTCGCATGCATAAAAAACAACCAAACTGAATTGTTTAGTCGTAATCTCTACCAGAGCTTGCATGCAAATGCCTTACAAATGTCAGAAAAAGAGCGAAAACCTAGCCCGCCCTCCTCAAGCGGGTAACAAAGTTTATACCAGGCCACCCAGTGGACACGCTTGCTTTCCCTATTGTGATCCAAGAGGAAAGAGTTGCAAATTTTATCCAACCAACCAAACACTGCTCCAAGAGGGTGCAGCACCTGCAGCAAAAACATGGAGATCGAGGATAGAACATGTCGTAGAAGGATTTATCTTACTGCCTGTAGACAATAGTCTAGAGCTCCAATGAAATAGGTGATCCCACATCTTGGAGAGAATTCCATCAAACAGAAGGCAAGTTACCCTTCCTTGGGAAATTGGGGCTCCCAAATATGTAAATGGGAAACCCTTACGCTGGAAACCTAGTGTTGTAGAGACCAAAGAAACCTATTCCACTGTGGCTTGATTGTTGATGAGAAAAGAACTCTTACTGCTATTAATCCGCTGGCCGAAGTAGGCCTCATATAAGTGTAAAAAAGTTGCCAGGGCTTCCAAACCATCCCTCGAACCCCGTGCAAAAATCAGGATATCATCAACAAAAGCCAAATAAGAAATACGGGTGCTGGCAGTAATATAGTATCTCCTCGCATCCCGGAGTACAGGCTGTGAATACCATGGCCCATAAACTCTGCCGCGAGTAAGAATAAGGCTGGTGACAACGGATCCCCCTACCGAACCCCCCTGGACGACTTGAAGAATCCCGAAGAAATCCCATTAATTAACACAGAAAACCATGAGTTGGAGAACGTTCGAAACAGCAGATCTATACTCCATTCCTAGAACCCGAATTGACGTAGCATGAAGATAAGGAAGTCCCATTCTACCTGATCATAAGCTTTCTCCATGTCCAACTTCAAGATTAAGTTCAGTGCCTCCAAGCGTCTATTCAGATCAAGGGCAAGCTCTTGTGCCAACAGGATGTTGGCACAGATACTCCTCCCGGGAACAAACCCCGACTGCCATGGTGAGATCAGTTTTGGTAGCAAAGGATTTAGTCTATTCGTAAGAAGTTTAGAAATTATTTTCGAGCTCACATTGCAGAGGCTAATAGGTCTGAAATCCCTCTAACATGCCGCCCCCTCCACCTTCGGGATGAGAACTATGCTAGTGTTGGTAAAGCCCCGTGGCTGCTGACTACCCTTAAAGTAATCTTGAATAGCTAGAACAAGATCATGACCAATGATGTCCCAGCATGCCTGATAAAATCCACCCCAAAGCCATCCGGTCCCGGAGCCCTGTCACTCGACATCAAATAAACCACCTGTCAAATTTCTTCAGCGAATGGCAGACGCTGCAAGGCTTCATTGTCAATCAAGTCCAGCAGATGGCAGATGCTGCCCTACTATCTTTCTTTTTAACAAAGAGTACCGGCACACTCCAAGGAGAAACACTAGGTCTAATGAACTTCTTATTTTATAATTCCTATAATTGCTTCTTGAGTTCTTTTAATTCCATAGGCGTCATTCTATAGGAGGTTTTAGATATAGGAGTCATCTCCGGAAAAACATTAATCTCAAACTCTATTTCTCCATTCAGAGATAGACCAGAAAAGTCATCCAAAAATACATCAGGAAAATCCTTTGCCATCGGGATCTTTTTAAAGGCATTTCCTCTTTCTCCGTATCTACTACATAAGCCAAATATGCCTCACATCCTTTCTTATTGCCCTATAAGTCTGCATAGCAGATAGAAGTGGTAATTTACGGATGAACACCAGTATTTCCTTGATAAGAGTAACTCTCCTCATGTGGGTTCATGAATAACACCCTCTTTCTCCTACAATCAATTTGTGCAAAGTGTCCAGCTAGCCAATCCATTACTAGGATGATGTCAAAATCACTCATATTTATCTACACTAGATTCACTTCTAATTTCCTATCTTCCAATTCCACATTACAGTTTGATACTTAGTATGGGATACTAGTACTCTATTTTCTGCAGCAGTCACTCGGTAGGAATGGTCTATCCATTCAGGAGACATGTAAAAGTACTTTGCAAATTTTTCAGCAACAGAAGAATGACTAACTCCACAATTTATTAGTACATATGCAGGCACAGAATTAATTAGAAGGGTACCTGTGACTACATCGCCCGACGCCTCCGCCTCAAAGTCAGTCAAGACATGCACTTTCGCATTAATCTTTGGTTTATTATCAGTTGAGTTGCTAGTCCTATTTCCTTATCTGGGCAATTCATAAATCTATACCCCTATTGCTCACATTCAAAACATGCTCCTGTCCCAAGTCAGCATTCTTCTCGATGCATCCTTCTACAGGTTTTACACATAAGAAAGATAATTTCTCCCGTTATCCTTGGAGATGGCCCATGACTCTTCTTCACTAAGCAGAATCATCCTCCAAGTTTCAATGTTCCCGACACTACAAGTTCATTCCCTAGTTCAGGTCTTTTATTCCTAACCTCCTCATCTAACTTTTTGCAATCTACCTCAATTTTAATGCTTGCATCTAACACATCATTAAACATGGGGGTGTAACAGGTGTTGACCTTAGTCTGAATTCTACTCGACAACCTCCAATGAACTTATACTTCTTCAACTGCGCATCCTCCATTATAGACAGAACAAACCTTCCTAGCATAGTGAATTTATTCAAATACTACACTACAAACATCCCAAGTGTTTGTTTCAAATTTTTAAATTGATCTATTTTCTGTATCTTCACAGTGGGTGAAAAGAAGTATTTCAGAAGCTCCTCTCTAAATTTTATCCAATTTATTGGTGGGGCAATAGTAGGTTCAAGAGTTGCCTACCACTTATTGGTCTCTCCTACTAAAAAGGGTTTGATGATTTGGTGTTTCATCTCCTCCAACACTTGTAAATGTGCAAAGTTATTTTCCATCTCATCTAACCACTTTTCTGCCAAATCCGGGTTAAGAGTCCCATCAAAAGTGGAACATGGACCCTTTTCATTTTCTCATAGTAGGATTAGGTTCCACCCTATCCATGATTGTGAGATTCGAGAGCCTGAATCTGTGCTAATTGTGCCTAATCCTATGCCTGCCCTATAAAACCTATGCTACCCCTGTTAGTGCTGTCACTAATTTAGCAGGCAACATACATCATTTAGGGTTGATTCCCGCTTGATCTAACCTCTTGGTAATTCATGTTTTGGTTATTGTTCTTCTGATGTGATTCATGGCTATGGTTACCATAGTCGCTCTCACCATGAGGGCTACCATATTGATTTCCGGCATGCCTAGTGTTTGCTACCATTTTCTAAATCAAGCAAATAAGTTACACACTAAAGTGAGTATTTTATTATTTTTATTATTGTTTATATATATATCTATATATTTTTTTTAAATGACACAACTAAAGTAATTTATTTGTATGTTTTATACACACTATCACATAAGACAAAATTTTAAATAAAGGAATTTTATTCACCAACTCAAGATAAAAGAAACAACCAACTTCTTACACACAAGAAATCAACTTCCTGGCTTATTCTAGAAATTCCTAATGAATCTAGTGTTCGAAATTCCTAATCATGTCCTGCGATTGATAGATGAAATAATCAATGTAAACAATCACCAAAACCTACTTACTAATGTTCTTAGAATAATATTCAATAACATAAAAAGTCTCTCCTAGACCAACTCTACTGCTCATCCGCTAGGGGATCTGCATCATCAACTGCTATACCTTCTATATCACCTCCAGAGCCATCCTGATCCCAACTCCATTTTTCATTGGGTGATCATCTATGGGCTTTTCCTCTAGCAGTTCTTCCTCAAGATCCTTCTCCGGGTCACCGTCTAGCTCAGCATCACTATCAGGCCACAGGTGATCCCACCCAAGCATCGGGGTGTGAGTGGTAGGTGATCATTTATCCAGTTAATTACATGATGCCTCCTCTCTTCATATTTCACCACTAAGGTATGATAATCCGTATTCCGATCCTGAAGTAAGGAAGTCACTTCTTCAAATCTCTCATGATACACATTGGCAAGTCCCTTCGTTCCTCCTTTTTACTTTCAACTTATTAACTTCCTCCTATAGACGGAGAACCTCCTTACGCAGGACTTCCCTGCTCTGCCTCATGTGCTCCCTCGACACTATCAATGTGGAGATCTCGTGCATTTGGTCAGCTACTCGATTAGCCAATGCATGAACGTTCCTAACTCTATCAATGGCTCACTCTAACTCCTCGAGATACAAGTCTCTATAAAACCTCAACCTCTTCCTAAGGCAAGTCAAATCACATCCTGTTACATAAACTGGGCAATCGCTATCCTGATTCTCCTTGTGTACTAGCTCGGCCATTTCCTATAACATCAAAAGAAACACCATTAGTAATGATCCTCCTTTGTGAGAACCCTCATTTTTAAAATACAATTTTCCCAAACTACATGCCTTGCACCAAGATTTAAACCACCTCTTATATGCCCTAACATTATATTTTACAATGTGTTACAACAAATCCCTTGTATTGACCCTCACTTTAAAACACAATTTTCTTATTTACATGCCTTATTATAGGATCTAGACCATTTAATATATGCCCTTACAATATATTTCTTATGTATTATAATAAATCCCATGCATTTCATTTCAATTCATCTTACTTGAAGTAAACTATTTCCTTGAGCTAGGTTGTAAATAATTCACCACTTGTAATTGTCCAAGTGTTCTTTTATTAGTGGTTGGAACTTTACATGTAGGATTAGAGGTGTTAAATATGTATTGGTACATTTGGAAAGGTTAGTATGTCATTAGTCAAAGATTAAGAAAGGATTGGACAAGGATGGAGCCAAGTGGCAAAACCCTAGCCATGGATCTTGTTTGACCAAGGGATTAGAAAGAATTTAAACCAAAAATTGGCCCTTTTATTTCCTCCTTGTGGCCGACTTTCATGAAGCTTAGAGAGGAAGAGAGAAACTCCATTTTTCCTTGCTTTCTAACCCTAGTAAATCAAGAGCAAAAATCAAAAGAGAAAGAACTTGAGTGGGTTGAGAAACTTCCCTTTCATTCCTAGTGGTTGATCCAAGCTTGAAGCTTCCATCTTGATAGATTGTTTGGTGACCTAAGCAACTTGTAAGAGAGGTAAATGACTTTTAACTTTGGGGGTTATTGATAGGGTATAATTTGTTAGTAATTTTATTATTAATTTCCCCTTCTATCCCGGACAAATATTGTGTTAATTGCTGATATTTACTCATATTTGGTATCTGGACCCAATTCCAGGAGTGGAGCAGATAACTACAAAAAGAGGGACTTTTGGATGCAAATTTGGGAGACTCCAGCAGAAAGCCTCAATTGGCTGGGACCACAAGAGCTACAAGAGCTAGTAAAGGCAACGTACAAAGCCTGAGGAACAAGAAGTAATTCGGCAGCTTGTGGCCAATTGGTGGGGACCGCGCAGAGGCTCAAAACAAGGAGATGAATTCGGCAGCTTGTGGCCAATTGGTGGGGACCACTAGATATCTTTCTTTTGGCTTTAAATAGGGAACAAACGTACAGAAGACGGGGGCTTTTAATTTGATCTCTAGTTTTAGTCTTTTAGGGTAGTTTTAGTTTTTCCTTCTTTTGACTGGCCTCTGACACACGCCAGGTGTTCGACAAAATTCCCCAACGGGAAAAACATCCTTTATTCCTTACTTGTTAGTAAAAAGAACAATGCATTCGCAATTTATTAATTCGTGTGGTGATTTAATTATGCGGCGTGGCTAAGTCTTCCATCTAGTCAAGGGTCAACTCGACGGCGAAGTCCCGAAAATCTGTGAGATCTAATTAGTTTTCACGGGTTCCTTTATCTATTAATATTTGCATGTTGTCTGATTTAATTTTCATGGGATTATTTTATTAATTGGATGTCCAGGGCCCGATGTTCAATGTGATATATTAATCTCGTGCCAATTTAGTCAATTAAATCCATAATTGTTTGATTGATTAATATTAGTGGCAACTGGTGTGTTTACACATTAGGGGAACGTGCGATCTAATTTAAATAACCCTCGTAGCGTGTTATTGATTAGGGCTAGGTTTTTCTAGTTATTAATGCAATTGGAAAATTAATTCCTATGGTCGTACCTAGGAGTATTTGCTGATTAGGGGTAATCAACGGTCGTACCTTGGTTATCAATAATTTAAGGAAAAATTGATCGTCGGACTATAACTAGCCTATTAATAAATTAAGTGAACCTCTGCTGCATCAATGATCAGATAAATGGACTGTGCTTGAGTAGTTGTATCCTTGGCTAGAATTTATTTATTCCTGATTAAATTCCTGCTATATTTGTGCTAGTGATTTATTCATTTTTAATTAAATTGTCTGATTATTTTTAGTTTCATTCCGGTAAAATCCCCCCTTATCAATTGGACTTTAAAAAGAGACAAATATCTCCAGTCCCTGAGGAGACGACCCTACTTGCCACTGTCTACTATTTAGTAATTTTTGTCAATTAATTAATTCTGGTATATCGGATTAAGCAAACTGTTCGGGAACAGGGTGAATCAAGTAACCCATTGCACACCTAGAGTCCCTGCTCCAGTACCTAGGATTAATTATTGACTGCTCTTAGTGGTAGCTAGGTTCTATATTTATTATTATTATTGCACAGGTTGACGACCTGTCAATTTTTGGCGCCGTTGCCGGGGACTGGCGTTATTATTTGTTTCTTTTTAAATTCAATTTTTGTCCTAATTTTCTGGTTTTCTTCTAGTGTATGCCTCGATCTTCTCGCACAGGTGATTTGGTTTTTGATCTTGAGGTAGAGAAGACCGCGCGTAGAACGAGAAAGGAAACCAGACAGCTCAAAGAAGAGCACTCTAGTGCTACATCTCAAAGACCCGAGTCAGAAGTTGAACCAACAGATTCGTTTGGTAACACTTCGAGTAACTCTGACCAGGAGGAGTTCACCATGGCTAATGCACAAACATTAAGGGAGTTGGCTGCTCCTGATTTAACTCAGCAGCCTTTATGCATTACTTTCCCTGCTTTAAATGACAACATTCCATTTGAACTAAAATCTGATCTGATTCATCTTTTACCCTCTTTTCATGGTTTACCAGGTGAAGAGCCGTATAAGCATCTGCAGGAGTTTGATGTCGTGTGCAATAGTATGAAACCCCCGGGAATCACAGAAGAGCAGATAAAAATGAGGGCATTCCCCTTCTCCTTGAAAGATTCTGCAAAGGACTGGCTGTACTACCTGTCACCAGGTAGCATCACCACGTGGGGCCATTTGAAGAAAAAATTCTTGGATAAATTTTTTCCTGCGTCCAGGGCTGCAAGTCTAAGGAAAGAAATTTGTGGAATCAAGCAGCATCCAGGGGAGTCACTTTATGAGTATTGGGAACGGTATAAGAACTTGTTGCGCAGGTGCCCCCAACACCAAATAAGTGAGCAGTTGATCATACAATATTTTTATGAGGGGCTCCTTTTTAGAGACAGGAGCATCATTGATGCTGCAAGTGGAGGGGCCCTGGTAAACAAAACCCCTCAGGAAGCACGGGAGTTAATAGAGGGGATGGCAGAGAATTCACAGCAATTCAGTACAAGAGAGGATGTCCCAATACGTAGGGTAAATGAGGTAGAGATACCCTCTATACAGCAGCAGCTAAATGAGTTGACTGCGTTTGTTAGGCAACAGGCTGTGAGTAATGCATCACAAGCCAGGGTATGCGGGATTTGCACTGGTGTAGGCCACTCTGCAGACATGTGCCCAATGATTCAGGAAGAAACTGCAGAACAGGTGAACATGGCTGACCACGCGCCCGCGCCAAGGAAGCAGTACGACCCTTACTCAAGCACCTACAACCCCGGGTGGAGAGATCATCCCAACCTCAGTTATGGAGGGAATAGGCAACCCAACTTTACACCGAACAGGCAGTCTAACTTTGTGCCAAATAAGCCACCAGGGTACCAGCAGCAATACCAACCCCGACCACCTCCGCCCCCTCAATCTGGTTCATCTACGGAGGAGATGCTGAAACAAATGATGACAACCATGGCGCAAAATCAGCAAAGGACGGAGGCAGCTATTATGCAAAATCAGCAAAAGACGGACTCCGAAATGCAGGACATAAGGAATCAGATAGGTCAGATGGCCACCAGAATCAACCGTTTGGAGTCCCAGAACCAAGGGAAGCTGCCATCTCAACCGGAGTTGAATCCGAAGAACGTGAGCGCAATGACCCTAAGGAGTGGGAAAGGAATTCAGGGGCCTGAACCTGTGATTCCCAAGGACAAGGATGAAGAGAAGATCGAAAATGAGCTCGAAAGGGAGGACAACAATGGTGCAGATCCAAAGGTACTTCCTGACCCAATAATTACAGTTAAAACTAACCCGCCTCCTTTTCCTAGCAGGTTGGAAAAATCAAAGAAACAGGATAAGGAGAAAGAGATTTTGGAGGTTTTTCGCAAGGTTGAGATAAATATCCCCCTCTTAGACGCCATCAAACAAATACCAAAATATGCCAAGTTCCTAAGGGACTTGTGTGTCAACCGAAGGCGATTGAGGGGAGATGAACGGGTCATAGTTGGGGAAAATGTGTCTGCGGTCCTGCAGAGGAAGCTCCCACCAAAGTGCGGGGACCCAGGTATGTTTACTATTCCCTGTAAGATAGGTAATACTGTGATCAGAAGGGCCATGTTGGATCTGGGAGCATCAATAAATGTCATGCCTAAATCTATCTATGCTTCTCTAAAATTAGGTCCATTAAAAGAAACTGGAATAATCATTCAATTAGCTGACCGAACTAATGCATATCTTGATGGGTTGGTTGAAGATGTGTTGGTAAAAGTTAATGATTTGGTGTTTCCAGCTGATTTTTATGTACTTGATATGGATGATGATCACTCCCCTGATCCCTCACCTCTGTTATTGGGTAGACCTTTTATGAGCACAGCACAGACGAAAATTGATGTTAATAAGGGTATTTTGTCCATGGAGTTTGATGGGGAAATTGTGCATTTTAATATTTTTGATACTATGAAGTACCCCTCGAACTCCAACTTTAGCTCAGTTTTTTCTGTGAGTGCTATTGACCCTGTAGTGCAGGAAGTATTTGAAACTGATGGCAGGGATGAGCTGGAGGTGGCTTTAACCAAGCACCTCGAGTTGGAGACAACTCCTTAGGTGGAGTGGAGTGAGGATTTAAAATGCACAATAGGTGCATTACACTCATTGCAGACCACCACGAAGAGGTATGAAGTCTTACCTATTTTTACTCCCGAACCTCACCAGAGGGTGTTGCCATCTGTGGTGCAGGCACCTGTACTGGAGTTGAAGCCCCTGCCAGAGCACTTGAAGTATGCGTATCTGGGTGACAATGAGACACTCCCAGTGATTATCTCATCGGCACTGTCAAAAACTCAGGAGGAGAAACTGATCCGGGTCCTTAGAGAGCATAAAGAGGCGATAGGTTGGACAATTGCAGATATTAAGGGGATCAACCCGGCCATCTGTATACACCGGATTAGGCTAGAAGATGATGCCAAACCTGTGAGGTAGGCTCAAAGAAGGCTCAATCCCCTCATGATGGAAGTTGTAAAGAAAGAGATTCTAAAATTGCTGAATGTGGGGATCATTTTTGCAATATCTGATAGCCCTTGGGTGAGTCCGGTCCAGGTAGTCCCAAAGAAGGCAGGAGTGACGGTAGAGGCCAACCAAACGGGTGAGCTCGTGCCAGTGCGCAAACCCACTGGATGGAGGCAATATATAGATTACCGTAGGCTAAACGCCGTCACCAAAAAGGACCATTTCCCTCTCCCTTTCATTGACCAAATGGTTGAACGTTTAGCTTGTAGGGCTTATTATTGCTTTTTGGATGGATTTTCAGGATACTTTCAGATAGCAATTGCCCCGGAGGATCAAGAGAAGACAACCTTCACGTGCCCGTTCGGGACCTTTGCTTACAGACGAATGCCATTTGGGTTGTGCAATGCACCTGCGACTTTCCAAAAATGTATGGTAAGCATCTTTTCTGAGTATGTTGAGAAAATAATAGAAGTTTTCATGGATGATTTCAGTGTGTATGGTGATAGTTTTGATACGTGCCTAGATAACCTGAAATTAATCCTGATAAGGTGTATAGAGACTAATCTTGTGCTTAATTGGGAAAAATGTCATTTTATGGTTGAGCACGGGATAGTCCTGGGTCATATTGTATCGTCTAAGGGCATAGAAGTTGACAAGGCTAAAATAGACGTTATTTCTGCATTACCTTACCCCGCAAATGTGCGAGAGGTGCGTTCTTTTCTTGGGCATGCAGGTTTTTATCGAAGGTTCATCAAGGATTTTTCAAAAATTGGGGCCCCGTTGTTCCAACTCTTGCAAAAGGATGTAGCCTTCGAGTTTGATGATAAGTGTGAGAGAGCCTTTAACAAGCTGAAGGAATTGTTGACTTCACCCCCAATCATCCAACCCCCCGATTGGAATTTGCCATTTGAGATCATGTGCGAGGCCAGTGATCATGCTGTTGGGGCTGTACTGGGGCAAAGAGTAGGAAAGGCGGCTCATGTCATCTATTACGCATCCCGGGCTTTGAATGGAGCCCAGTTGAATTATTCCACCACTGAGAAGGAGCTTTGTAACAGCCCCACCTTCCCCTAAGGCGAACCAAAGGGGTTAGCGGACTGCCTGCCCAGCTCTCGCCAGGACTACGGAGCGGTTACACGCGTTCTAAAACGTTTCGGAAATGCAAAAGTGCGCTCGGACAAGCCACAAGAACCAAAATAACAAAATAATAAGCAAAAGGAAAACGATGAATAGTGCCTGGAATAGGGGAAACCGAGAACCCACCAAACAGTAATACATAGCAATTCAACATTTACAACCACACTTGGCATGTCAAAACTATACATATGGTATACACATATTCGGTTTGCCATTCAGAAGATGAACCCAATACACATTAGGGTTTCATGAGATGAGTTATTCAAAATAGACATATACATGGCTCAATTTGGCAACCAACACGTATGAGCTCCCAAAAGTGATTATTTTCCTGTAAGGAAAACAAAAGGGAACAGAAAGGGGTGAGCTTGCGCTCAATGAGGTACCAAACAGATAGCAATAAAATCATGGCATTTCATGTTTAACAAATCAGATACACATGCCAGATATAAAGCAACGGAACCACTGATTCAAATCAGAAGGATACGGGTGGCTCTCAGGAGCCAAATTTCCAGCTCAGTACTTGATCCAGACCGGTTGACCCTCCGTCAACGTATATAGAACCAAAGCGTCCGTAGACCCCTCTTCACTCCAAATTCCGTCCACCAAACACCCCTTTACCGGGCCCGCTCACCGTATCAGTAACAGAAATGGTAATACTCGAGTATACCGGAACCCAAGGGTCTCAATACCCAAAGATCCCCGAACAGACTACCGTGGTTCGTTATCTAATCGTCCAGGCCCTTGCCGGCCCGACTTGAATAACTTAGCCACAGGATTTGAGCTCATAGGTCACAGAAAGGTCGTTGGACACAAGCTTCCAAACGACGTCAGAACAGATACAGTTTCAGATACAGATAACAGATTCAGTACAGTTTCAGATACAGATACAGATAACAGATTCAGATAGACGTTCAGAATTGGAATATGAACAGACCAGAGAACGAGTGTGATAAAGTACACCCTCGCCTCCACTTTATCAAAGCAGTACTTGGCTTCAATAGTCATAAGTCAAGTATTCAGATATTCAGATATTTCACATAAAGGGTAGCAGGCAGTGGTACACTCACCGATTCAACTTCAAAAGTTTCACTTCAGATTGGCCTTAATCGCCAAGAAACCCTAAAATAATCAAAATAAACCAATTGAAAGTTTCATATCTAAAATCGAATAAACGGAATGCACAAGTGAGATATACTAATGCAAGGGTGCAAAAATATGATTTTCTTGAAAACAAAAAGATAACATCAAGACCTAGGCGCAAACAACCCAAAAGCCCTTCATTTCCATCAAAAAGCAAATCCAACTTAAAGAACCAAACGGCCTAGAAAATCGGGTAGCACTTCCCCTAAATTTCTTACTTTTCCAGCCATTAAGGCTTCATTATTTCCTCAAATCAGTCCCAACACCTCACACAAAAGTCATCTCATTCCCAAAAGCCGTTCACTAGGCTCAAAGTAGTACAAGTACAAAAGTTAGCTAGAAAATGACCGGAATAAGAGTAAGCCTTAAAACCATGCCAACCAATAGGGTTTCATAAAGCCATGCCAATCACAACCCCAATAGGGTTTCATATACATATATAAGCATAATAGCAAACCAGAAATTAGAAAATGGCCTTAGTCTTGGCCCCAAATAGAAAACTGTTTTACACTCATTATGCGGTAATGGCGTCAAATTCTCTACGGTTATCGGATGGGGGTGTAAGACCCACCGTTTCGAAGCTATGAAACAGGGCTACAATAATGTAGAAGACCACTCAATCCAGTTCGTAACACAACTAGGTCAAATATGCCAAATACTAACCCAGAATTCCTAAAACAGGTTCACAAAACACAAAAAACTGTAATCAGTATATATCAGTCCATACAAGTCCAAATGCCGAAATTCCAAAGGCATAAGTTAGCTAAGACATCCAGCTACATTTCATCAGAAGACACCAACTCCAGAATCCAAACCAATTCCAGTCAAAATGGCCAATTACTATCGCAGTTTTCGCATTCTGTCCAAAGCAGAACAGCTACAGTAATTTCGTCATAACTCACTCTACACTAATCTAAATGCCCTGAAATTTTACAGGCACCTCAAACACATCAATACCTACAACTTTCATGTTTTGAGCAAAGTCTAATTCGGCCTCTAACCCAGTGATCTAAAACCGGACAGAATTGGGGTTCAAGAACCCTAACTTTTCAAATTTCACACCAAATCCAAAATTGATTGCATTTAACCACATTTCACATCCACTAGAGCCATTTCCAACCATTACAATTCATCATACAAGCCCCCAACATCAAGATCATATTAAACCAGAAAAATTCCCAATAAAATAAAAACTTCACCAAAACAAGCCAAATCAAGAAACAAATCATATATTCCTTCTCTCATGCCCCCATTAAGCACAAAATAAGCATTATTAGATGTAGTAGGGTGTTTCAAGCATCACTTACCAAGAAATCAAGAGAGAGAGGGATGTTGGCCACCTTAGACCTTCAAACAAACTTCACTAATCAACTTACTAACACCTAATGGAAGGATAATATGGAGTAGAATCTAGTATAGGCAATTTATTTTGGTGGATTGAACCATATGGAAGCTTGAGAGTTGATGAAATTCTTCCTTCTTGAGCTTGAGAGAGGGCCGGCCATAAGAGGTAAGAAAATGGCAATTTTTGTGCATTTTTTTGATATTTAATCCTTTGGTCAAAAAAGTCAAGAAAGTGAATAGTAATTCTTAAAGTCCAACCAATGAGAATGTGACACTTGTCACCTCATTAAATGCATTCCTATCTTTCTTTTCTCTCTCACATCAATCACTTCACACCCACTACTTATCTCTTAACACCCGATAAATTTTTCACAGTATCCGAAACTTAACCTTATTGGCCGAATTTTTCCGAACTTTTCGCACTAGTGGGTCCCACGTCCACTATTTATTCTTAATTTTCTAAAAACTCACCAATGCTAGAAAAATCATCTAAAACTTATATTTACTCATAAAAATTATCTAGAAAATTTTCCGGATACAGAAAGTGCAGAAAACAAACCATTGAAAATAAGAAAACCTGGAAATATAATAAAACCTAGAAAATGGAAAGATTACGGGTTCTCACACTCTCTCCCCCTTAAAGAAATTTCGCCCTCGAAATTTTACCTTCACAATTTAAAGTAACCAATGGCCTGTACCTTCTCCGTCTTCAGAGTCAGAAGAAATAAGGTTCTTCATTTTAGTCCCTTTTCCACTTGACGGGCCAGGGTCGGTCTTGGTTGGCTCCTGGTTCCTTTCTTTTCGTGCAATAACCCCCGGGCAATTAGCAACCAAATGCTCGGCGCTCCCACAACACAGACATCTCCTCCCCTTTTTCCAGCAATCCACTTCAATATGATTGGATTTTCTACAATATCCACAAATTATCTCACCACTCGCTCCACGGCCCTTCTTCACAATTGATCTACCAGCTTTACCCTTTTTCTTTGCATGAAAGATCTTCAGTTGTGGCTTTGCAATTCCCGTCCTTTGAGCTTCCTCTGGCGTTCCCATAGATGTGTTACCTTGTGCCATTGCTACGGTCTCCTTGGAAATATCTTCGTATTTCCTCTTTAACTCCATATTTTGGTGTAAGAGTTCAAGTTTCTCCGAATACTCTTGCTTCCATTGCCTTTCCCAGTACTCGGTCAGCCTCCTTTGAACCTCTAATTCATCTCGGAGAACCAAAATTTCCTGATACGGATCAACCCAATGTGTCATCTTACTGAAGTGCTGGAACTCGGATGCTAGCCTGCCGGGCAAAACAATGGGTCATAATACATTCTTAAGTACAAGTGGCACTCCCGGTCCTTGTCCAGCTATTGTTTCCCTTTTCTTTTCTTGATTCCTGGCCTCATTTAGTTCCACGTCCACGACGACATCTTCCTCACATATATATATATATTTTTTTTTTCTCTCTTTTCTTTTTCCCCTTTCCCACAGTACTGCAACGCATAACTACAGTAAAGTGACAAAAGTAATCGAATTCTAGCACACCAATTACACCAAAGACATATACACATATAACACGCCATGTATCAAGAAAACGGATAACCAAGTACACCAACACATGCCAATTAGACAGATAATCCTATGCACAATACCCAAACCACTGTCATGTCATAGGGGTATCAAGCAAATCAAGAGTAAAGGCGATATAGTCCCAGACCCAATTAAAATAACCCCGTCCGATCCCTCACGTCACTTACTATGCAAACTAGATATCCAATAACCTCTTGGACTCATTCTAGCCAAACAAAGCCTATTCATGTTCCCAAAATGCAAATTCCACATACTTAACACCGCCTCCACTCTGAAGTACTCAGGCACAAGAATCCGAAATAAGACAATTCACCTCTCGAGCTGGCCAGTCCCAAGAGTAAACCATCTACAATCGAAATTCCCACCAGACGTACCGATCTATGTTCCTCAGATACCACAAGAAAAGTTAAGGCCTATAACATTCACAATTCAGAACTTAGGCTCGATCGAGCACTTATTCCTTCATACCAATTCACCACATAGTCCAGGCTCACTCCGCGCAGAGACCACGCGAAGCAGGCTCTGATACCACCTGTAACAGCCCCACCTTCCCCTAAGGCGAACCAAAGGGGTTAGCGGACTGCCTGCCCAGCTCTCGCCAGGACTACGGAGCGGTTACACGCGTTCTAAAACGTTTCGGAAATGCAAAAGTGCGCTCGGACAAGCCACAAGAACCAAAATAACAAAATAATAAGCAAAAGGAAAACGATGAATAGTGCCTGGAATAGGGGAAACCGAGAACCCACCAAACAGTAATACATAGCAATTCAACATTTACAACCACACTTGGCATGTCAAAACTATACATATGGTATACACATATTCGGTTTGCCATTCAGAAGATGAACCCAATACACATTAGGGTTTCATGAGATGAGTTATTCAAAATAGACATATACATGGCTCAATTTGGCAACCAACACGTATGAGCTCCCAAAAGTGATTATTTTCCTGTAAGGAAAACAAAAGGGAACAGAAAGGGGTGAGCTTGCGCTCAATGAGGTACCAAACAGATAGCAATAAAATCATGGCATTTCATGTTTAACAAATCAGATACACATGCCAGATATAAAGCAACGGAACCACTGATTCAAATCAGAAGGATACGGGTGGCTCTCAGGAGCCAAATTTCCAGCTCAGTACTTGATCCAGACCGGTTGACCCTCCGTCAACGTATATAGAACCAAAGCGTCCGTAGACCCCTCTTCACTCCAAATTCCGTCCACCAAACACCCCTTTACCGGGCCCGCTCACCGTATCAGTAACAGAAATGGTAATACTCGAGTATACCGGAACCCAAGGGTCTCAATACCCAAAGATCCCCGAACAGACTACCGTGGTTCGTTATCTAATCGTCCAGGCCCTTGCCGGCCCGACTTGAATAACTTAGCCACAGGATTTGAGCTCATAGGTCACAGAAAGGTCGTTGGACACAAGCTTCCAAACGACGTCAGAACAGATACAGTTTCAGATACAGATAACAGATTCAGTACAGTTTCAGATACAGATACAGATAACAGATTCAGATAGACGTTCAGAATTGGAATATGAACAGACCAGAGAACGAGTGTGATAAAGTACACCCTCGCCTCCACTTTATCAAAGCAGTACTTGGCTTCAATAGTCATAAGTCAAGTATTCAGATATTCAGATATTTCACATAAAGGGTAGCAGGCAGTGGTACACTCACCGATTCAACTTCAAAAGTTTCACTTCAGATTGGCCTTAATCGCCAAGAAACCCTAAAATAATCAAAATAAACCAATTGAAGGTTTCATATCTAAAATCGAATAAACGGAATGCACAAGTGAGACATACTAATGCAAGGGTGCAAAAATATGATTTTCTTGAAAACAAAAAGATAACATCAAGACCTAGGCGCAAACAACCCAAAAGCCCTTCATTTCCATCAAAAGGCAAATCCAACTTAAAGAACCAAACGGCCTAGAAAATCGGGCAGCACTTCCCCTAAATTTCTTACTTTTCCAGCCATTAAGGCTTCATTATTTCCTCAAATCAGTCCCAACACCTCACACAAAAGTCATCTCATTCCCAAAAGCCGTTCACTAGGCTCAAAGTAGTACAAGTACAAAAGTTAGCTAGAAAATGACCGGAATAAGAGTAAGCCTTAAAACCATGCCAACCAATAGGGTTTCATAAAGCCATGCCAATCACAACCCCAATAGGGTTTCATATACATATATAAGCATAATAGCAAACCAGAAATTAGAAAATGGCCTTAGTCTTGGCCCCAAATAGAAAACTGTTTTACACTCATTATGCGGTAATGGCGTCAAATTCTCTACGGTTATCGGATGGGGGTGTAAGACCCACCGTTTCGAAGCTATGAAACAGGGCTACAATAATGTAGAAGACCACTCAATCCAGTTCGTAACACAACTAGGTCAAATATGCCAAATACTAACCCAGAATTCCTAAAACAGGTTCACAAAACACAAAAAACTGTAATCAGTATATCTCAGTCCATACAAGTCCAAATGCCGAAATTCCAAAGGCATAAGTTAGCTAAGACATCCAGCTACATTTCATCAGAAGACACCAACTCCAGAATCCAAACCAATTCCAGTCAAAATGGCCAATTACTATCGCAGTTTTCGCATTCTGTCCAAAGCAGAACAGCTACAGTAATTTCGTCATAACTCACTCTACACTAATCTAAATGCCCTGAAATTTTACAGGCACCTCAAACACATCAATACCTACAACTTTCATGTTTTGAGCAAAGTCTAATTCGGCCTCTAACCCAGTGATCTAAAACCGGACAGAATTGGGGTTCAAGAACCCTAACTTTTCAAATTTCACACCAAATCCAAAATTGATTGCATTTAACCACATTTCACATCCACTAGAGCCATTTCCAACCATTACAATTCATCATACAAGCCCCCAACATCAAGATCATATTAAACCAGAAAAATTCCCAATAAAATAAAAACTTCACCAAAACAAGCCAAATCAAGAAACAAATCATATATTCCTTCTCTCATGCCCCCATTAAGCACAAAATAAGCATTATTAGATGTAGTAGGGTGTTTCAAGCATCACTTACCAAGAAATCAAGAGAGAGAGGGATGTTGGCCACCTTAGACCTTCAAACAAACTTCACTAATCAACTTACTAACACCTAATGGAAGGATAATATGGAGTAGAATCTAGTATAGGCAATTTATTTTGGTGGATTGAACCATATGGAAGCTTGAGAGTTGATGAAATTCTTCCTTCTTGAGCTTGAGAGAGGGCCGGCCATAAGAGGTAAGAAAATGGCAATTTTTGTGCATTTTTTTGATATTTAATCCTTTGGTCAAAAAAGTCAAGAAAGTGAATAGTAATTCTTAAAGTCCAACCAATGAGAATGTGACACTTGTCACCTCATTAAATGCATTCCTATCTTTCTTTTCTCTCTCACATCAATCACTTCACACCCACTACTTATCTCTTAACACCCGATAAATTTTTCACAGTATCCGAAACTTAACCTTATTGGCCGAATTTTTCCGAACTTTTCGCACTAGTGGGTCCCACGTCCACTATTTATTCTTAATTTTCTAAAAACTCACCAATGCTAGAAAAATCATCTAAAACTTATATTTACTCATAAAAATTATCTAGAAAATTTTCCGGATACAGAAAGTGCAGAAAACAAACCATTGAAAATAAGAAAACCTGGAAATATAATAAAACCTAGAAAATGGAAAGATTACGGGTTCTCACACTCTCTCCCCCTTAAAGAAATTTCGCCCTCGAAATTTTACCTTCACAATTTAAAGTAACCAATGGCCTGTACCTTCTCCGTCTTCAGAGTCAGAAGAAATAAGGTTCTTCATTTTAGTCCCTTTTCCACTTGACGGGCCAGGGTCGGTCTTGGTTGGCTCCTGGTTCCTTTCTTTTCGTGCAATAACCCCCGGGCAATTAGCAACCAAATGCTCGGCGCTCCCACAACACAGACATCTCCTCCCCTTTTTCCAGCAATCCACTTCAATATGATTGGATTTTCTACAATATCCACAAATTATCTCACCACTCGCTCCACGGCCCTTCTTCACAATTGATCTACCAGCTTTACCCTTTTTCTTTGCATGAAAGATCTTCAGTTGTGGCTTTGCAATTCCCGTCCTTTGAGCTTCCTCTGGCGTTCCCATAGATGTGTTACCTTGTGCCATTGCTACGGTCTCCTTGGAAATATCTTCGTATTTCCTCTTTAACTCCATATTTTGGTGTAAGAGTTCAAGTTTCTCCGAATACTCTTGCTTCCATTGCCTTTCCCAGTACTCGGTCAGCCTCCTTTGAACCTCTAATTCATCTCGGAGAACCAAAATTTCCTGATACGGATCAACCCAATGTGTCATCTTACTGAAGTGCTGGAACTCGGATGCTAGCCTGCCGGGCAAAACAATGGGTCATAATACATTCTTAAGTACAAGTGGCACTCCCGGTCCTTGTCCAGCTATTGTTTCCCTTTTCTTTTCTTGATTCCTGGCCTCATTTAGTTCCACGTCCACGACGACATCTTCCTCACATATATATATATTTTTTTTTCTCTCTTTTCTTTTTCCCCTTTCCCACAGTACTGCAACGCATAACTACAGTAAAGTGACAAAAGTAATCGAATTCTAGCACACCAATTACACCAAAGACATATACACATATAACACGCCATGTATCAAGAAAACGGATAACCAAGTACACCAACACATGCCAATTAGACAGATAATCCTATGCACAATACCCAAACCACTGTCATGTCATAGGGGTATCAAGCAAATCAAGAGTAAAGGCGATATAGTCCCAGACCCAATTAAAATAACCCCGTCCGATCCCTCACGTCACTTACTATGCAAACTAGATATCCAATAACCTCTTGGACTCATTCTAGCCAAACAAAGCCTATTCATGTTCCCAAAATGCAAATTCCACATACTTAACACCGCCTCCACTCTGAAGTACTCAGGCACAAGAATCCGAAATAAGACAATTCACCTCTCGAGCTGGCCAGTCCCAAGAGTAAACCATCTACAATCGAAATTCCCACCAGACGTACCGATCTATGTTCCTCAGATACCACAAGAAAAGTTAAGGCCTATAACATTCACAATTCAGAACTTAGGCTCGATCGAGCACTTATTCCTTCATACCAATTCACCACATAGTCCAGGCTCACTCCGCGCAGAGACCACGCGAAGCAGGCTCTGATACCACCTGTAACAGCCCCACCTTCCCCTAAGGCGAACCAAAGGGGTTAGCGGACTGCCTGCCCAGCTCTCGCCAGGACTACGGAGCGGTTACACGCGTTCTAAAACGTTTCGGAAATGCAAAAGTGCGCTCGGACAAGCCACAAGAACCAAAATAACAAAATAATAAGCAAAAGGAAAACGATGAATAGTGCCTGGAATAGGGGAAACCGAGAACCCACCAAACAGTAATACATAGCAATTCAACATTTACAACCACACTTGGCATGTCAAAACTATACATATGGTATACACATATTCGGTTTGCCATTCAGAAGATGAACCCAATACACATTAGGGTTTCATGAGATGAGTTATTCAAAATAGACATATACATGGCTCAATTTGGCAACCAACACGTATGAGCTCCCAAAAGTGATTATTTTCCTGTAAGGAAAACAAAAGGGAACAGAAAGGGGTGAGCTTGCGCTCAATGAGGTACCAAACAGATAGCAATAAAATCATGGCATTTCATGTTTAACAAATCAGATACACATGCCAGATATAAAGCAACGGAACCACTGATTCAAATCAGAAGGATACGGGTGGCTCTCAGGAGCCAAATTTCCAGCTCAGTACTTGATCCAGACCGGTTGACCCTCCGTCAACGTATATAGAACCAAAGCGTCCGTAGACCCCTCTTCACTCCAAATTCCGTCCACCAAACACCCCTTTACCGGGCCCGCTCACCGTATCAGTAACAGAAATGGTAATACTCGAGTATACCGGAACCCAAGGGTCTCAATACCCAAAGATCCCCGAACAGACTACCGTGGTTCGTTATCTAATCGTCCAGGCCCTTGCCGGCCCGACTTGAATAACTTAGCCACAGGATTTGAGCTCATAGGTCACAGAAAGGTCGTTGGACACAAGCTTCCAAACGACGTCAGAACAGATACAGTTTCAGATACAGATAACAGATTCAGTACAGTTTCAGATACAGATACAGATAACAGATTCAGATAGACGTTCAGAATTGGAATATGAACAGACCAGAGAACGAGTGTGATAAAGTACACCCTCGCCTCCACTTTATCAAAGCAGTACTTGGCTTCAATAGTCATAAGTCAAGTATTCAGATATTCAGATATTTCACATAAAGGGTAGCAGGCAGTGGTACACTCACCGATTCAACTTCAAAAGTTTCACTTCAGATTGGCCTTAATCGCCAAGAAACCCTAAAATAATCAAAATAAACCAATTGAAAGTTTCATATCTAAAATCGAATAAACGGAATGCACAAGTGAGATATACTAATGCAAGGGTGCAAAAATATGATTTTCTTGAAAACAAAAAGATAACATCAAGACCTAGGCGCAAACAACCCAAAAGCCCTTCATTTCCATCAAAAAGCAAATCCAACTTAAAGAACCAAACGGCCTAGAAAATCGGGTAGCACTTCCCCTAAATTTCTTACTTTTCCAGCCATTAAGGCTTCATTATTTCCTCAAATCAGTCCCAACACCTCACACAAAAGTCATCTCATTCCCAAAAGCCGTTCACTAGGCTCAAAGTAGTACAAGTACAAAAGTTAGCTAGAAAATGACCGGAATAAGAGTAAGCCTTAAAACCATGCCAACCAATAGGGTTTCATAAAGCCATGCCAATCACAACCCCAATAGGGTTTCATATACATATATAAGCATAATAGCAAACCAGAAATTAGAAAATGGCCTTAGTCTTGGCCCCAAATAGAAAACTGTTTTACACTCATTATGCGGTAATGGCGTCAAATTCTCTACGGTTATCGGATGGGGGTGTAAGACCCACCGTTTCGAAGCTATGAAACAGGGCTACAATAATGTAGAAGACCACTCAATCCAGTTCGTAACACAACTAGGTCAAATATGCCAAATACTAACCCAGAATTCCTAAAACAGGTTCACAAAACACAAAAAACTGTAATCAGTATATATCAGTCCATACAAGTCCAAATGCCGAAATTCCAAAGGCATAAGTTAGCTAAGACATCCAGCTACATTTCATCAGAAGACACCAACTCCAGAATCCAAACCAATTCCAGTCAAAATGGCCAATTACTATCGCAGTTTTCGCATTCTGTCCAAAGCAGAACAGCTACAGTAATTTCGTCCTTCCTTCTTGAGCTTGAGAGAGAGCCGGCCATAAGAGGTAAGAAAATGGCAATTTTTGTGCATTTTTTTGATATTTAATCCTTTGGTCAAAAAAGTCAAGAAAGTGAATAGTAATTCTTAAAGTCCAACCAATGAGAATGTGACACTTGTCACCTCATTAAATGCATTCCTATCTTTCTTTTCTCTCTCACATCAATCACTTCACACCCACTACTTATCTCTTAACACCCGATAAATTTTTCACAGTATCCGAAACTTAACCTTATTGGCCGAATTTTTCCGAACTTTTCGCACTAGTGGGTCCCACGTCCACTATTTATTCTTAATTTTCTAAAAACTCACCAATGCTAGAAAAATCATCTAAAACTTATATTTACTCATAAAAATTATCTAGAAAATTTTCCGGATACAGAAAGTGCAGAAAACAAACCATTGAAAATAAGAAAACCTGGAAATATAATAAAACCTAGAAAATGGAAAGATTACGGGTTCTCACAAGCTTCTTGCAGTTATTTTTGCTTTGAAAAAATTTAGGTCGTACTTGTTAGGTGCTAAAGTGATCGTATTTTCTGATCATGCAGCATTGAGGTACCTAATGACCAAGAAAGATGCAAAACCGAGGCTCATACGGTGGATACTGCTCCTACAGGAATTTGACTTGGAGATAAGGGACAAAAAAAGCTCAGAAAATCTAGTAGCGGACCATTTGAGTCGCATACTAGTTGAAGAGGATAGCGAGCCATTGAAGGATGCCTTCCCTGAAGAACACTTATTTTCCTTAAATTCTCAGTTGCCTTGGTATGCTGATTTGGTCAATTATTTGGTAACTGGTAATTTTCCTACAGGTTGGCTGAAATCGAAGAGGGATAAATTGAAGAGCGATGCCAAGTATTTTATCTGGGATGACCCGTACCTATGGAAGAGGTGTGCAGATCAAGTGATGCGGAGATGTGTAAGTGAAGTGGAATTCCAATCGATTTTAGCTTTTTGTCATACTTTTACCTGTGGAGGTCATTTCGGACCTAAGAGAACTGCTCATAAGGTTTTAGAAAATGGATTTTATTGGCCTTCATTGTTTAAGGATGCCTATGTGTTTTGCAAGTCATGTGATCGCTGTCAAAGGGTAGGTAATATAGCCCGTAGAGATCAAATGCCCCAAGTCCCGTTGATTTTTGTTGAAATTTTTGATGTCTGGGGTATAGATTTTATGGGGTCTTTTCCTACTTCATTTGGTTTTTTATATATTTTGCTGGCAGTTGATTATGTGTCTAAATGGGTGGAGGCTAAGGCCACTCGAACTAATGACTCGAAAGTAGTTGCAGATTTTATCAGGTCTAATATTTTTGTGCGATTTGGAATGCCTAGAGCTATTGTCAGTGATAGGGGAACGCACTTTTGCAACAAAACTATAGCTGCGTTGTTCCGCAAGTATGGTGTACTCCACAGGGTCTCAACGTCATACCACCCTCAGACTAATGGTCAAGCGGAGGTGTCGAATTGGGAGATAAAGTCCATTTTGGAGAAAATGGTGCGCCCCGATAGAAAAGATTGGAGTCAACGGTTGGAAGATGCACTCTGGGCCTATCGGACGGCATACAAGACACCTATAGGGATGTCTCCCTATAGGTTGGTATTTGGTAAGCCGTGTCATCTTCCAGTAGAGTTCGAGCATAAAGCATTTTGGGCGGTTAAGCAATGCAATATGGATATTGAGGAGGGCGGAATCCAAAGGAAGTTACAATTACAGGAGTTGGAGGAGATCCGCAATGAAGCTTATGAGAATGCGGTAATTTATAAGGAGAAAAGCCGGGCATTTCATGACCAAAAAATTTCAAGAAAAACATTTGAAGTTGGTCAGAAGGTCCTCCTATACCAATCAAGGCTTAAGCTATTCCCAGGTAAGCTACGTTCCCGTTGGATTGGACCTTTTATTGTGACTCATATTTTTCCCTATGGTGCAGTTGAAATCCAAAGTGCTAAGACAGACAACAAATTTGTGGTGAATGGACACCGTCTCAAATATTATTACGAAGGATTTTCAGGAAGAGAGGGGGAGACAATAAGGCTAGACGAACCACCGTGTCCTAATCAGTGACAGTTTACCATGTCTAGCCAAAGACATTAAAGAAAGGCGCTCATTGGGAGGCAACCCAATTGTTCCTTTTAGTTGGTTGTTCAATTTCGTGTAGTAGTTTAGAGGTGTTCTCCTGGAATTCGACTGATTTTGGGTTTCAGTTTTCGTTTTTGCTGATTTACAGGTGCCCTTCAGTCATGACGCGCCCGCGTGGTGATGTGCAGGACGCTCACGAGCAGGAAATTCTGAAACTTCTGGGAGCTCTCCTGCCCTCATGACGTGCCCGCGTGGTGATGTGCAGGACGCTCACGATCAGGAAATTCTGAAACTTCTGGGACGCTCACGATCATGACGTGCCTGCGTGGTGATGTGTGGGAAGACATGTCCGTCGATCAGCAGCGCTACGATCCTTCCCGGTCCAGGAGCTCCTTTCTTAAGGATCCTAGTGCCCGCTATGTTCAGCGATTCTTGGCCTACAGCTACTCGGGGCGCAAGGACAGCTCTGGCATACTCTCTCGTCCTGAGTTCTTCTTCCTCTGGAGTATGAAGAACAATATCAATGTTAACTTGGGGTGTTGGTTGGCCGCACAGTTCAAGACCGTCTTGGCCAAAAAGAACAAGCCTCTTATCCTTGGGTCCTATATCACTCACTTGGCGATCCAGTTGGGGGTTCTTAACCTGGAGGACCACGACCTACATTTGGCGTGCGAGATGGAGCTCTTGGACGTAGACTGCTTGGAGAGGATGGGAGTCATCGAGCGCCTGCCTGATGGTTCCTACCAGTTCATGCCTCCTGGACCACCTAGAGCTCCGGGTGCGCATCATTCGTCCCGGGCAGGGCCCTCCTCCTTTCCTGGATCAGCCGAGGACACAGCTGGGCCATCTTCTTCTGCGCCACCTCCGCCGCATGGGACTACTGAATGCCAGCAGCTCCGGGAGCAGGTTCAGACTATGCAGGCTCGGATGGTCAACGTTGACGCCAATGTCGCCGGCATAGCACAGAATTTGGCACAGTTTCTGATGCATACAGGCTTTGCACCTCCGTTTCCACCTCGCCCTCCGCTATGACCCGATTTCAGGGAAGTTTGGCTGATTCCCCTCTCTCTTTTGCTTCACTTTTGGTTATTATTTGTCACATTGAGGACAATGTGTCCTATAGGTGTGGGGGGAATGGGTCTAAAGTGGTGCTAGTGTTTTCCGTTTTTAGTTCTTAGTAATTTTTAGTTTTCAGTTTTAGTTCTTAGTTTTTAGTAGTTTTAGTAGTTTTTAGTTTTTAATAGTTTCTAGTTTTATTAGTTTTTAGTTTATATTCTAGTTGTTTATTTTTCTTTCTTTGTGACTATTAATTCTAGTTTTAATCCTATGTGACTATTAAAAAAAAAAACAACAACAAAAAAAAAAACAAAAAACAAAAAACAAAAAAATTATTTGGTTTATTGACTCTAGTTCTACTTTTGCCAAGTTCTTTTTAAATATAATGTATCGGGTTAGTGTGGTTGGATTCGAGATGTCTCCTTGGTGAATATCGGACTGCTTGGTTCTTTTGATTTCCGTGTTAACTTTTCTAGGCATTGGGAATGACTGTTGGCATTTTAATGTGAACTGGTCCAATATTGACTCCAGTTCTCCATGTTTGGCAATAATGAGGCGAGCTGCCCCTATGTTTAGTTGTTAGTGCTGTTATTTTGCGTTTCTGCTTTGATTAGCTGTGAATAAGCTTGACTGTACTCCTCTATTGGCTACTACCGAGTAACCGGGAATCTGCACCTAAAAGTGTCGATTCTCGCGTCAAAAGGTGGTACTTAATATGAGTACGTGGTTGCATAGCGGTAGGAGCTGAGTAACCGGGCCCCTTCATCTAAAAATGTTGGAGTTCGCGTCAAAAGGCTCCGGCGGCTAGAGACTAAGTTTTCGTGTGTCAAATATTATTATGTGCTTTAAAAAATAAAAAAAAATAAAAAAAGGAAAAAAGGAAAAAAGAGAGAATACATAATAGGGAAGCTTGCTGGTTTATGGACTCAATATGGGGACTTGTGTGAATATTTGGACCATTAGCTGATAAATGCTATGTGTCATTCCTTTTCCTTAGACTAGTTAATTTGGAAATTGAAGGAGTTTGCGGTAGAGGCTAACTGGGGGGATGTTTCTCGGATTTTAACTACTAGTGCCCGATATATGATTTTCTCTTGAATCTCTTGGCAATGTGGTAGATTAGAGTGATGACCGATATATGAATTTTGGGGTCTGTCCACTTTTCCCATGCTTGAGGGCAAGCATGATTTAGGTGTGGGGGGAATTGATAGGGTATAATTTGTTAGTAATTTTATTATTAATTTCCCCTTCTATCCCGGACAAATATTGTGTTAATTGCTGATATTTACTCATATTTGGTATCTGGACCCAATTCCAGGAGTGGAGCAGATAACTACAAAAAGAGGGACTTTTGGATGCAAATTTGGGAGACTCCAGCAGAAAGCCTCAATTGGCTGGGACCACAAGAGCTACAAGAGCTAGGAAAGGCAACGTACAAAGCCTGAGGAACAAGAAGTAATTCGGCAGCTTGTGGCCAATTGGTGGGGACCGCGCAGAGGCTCAAAACAAGGAGATGAATTCGGCAGCTTGTGGCCAATTGGTGGGGACCACTGGATATCTTTCTTTTGGCTTTAAATAGGGAACAAACGTACAGAAGACGGGGGCTTTTAATTTGATCTCTAGTTTTAGTCTTTTAGGGTAGTTTTAGTTTTTCCTTCTTTTGACTGGCCTCTGACACACGCCAGGTGTTCGACAAAATTCCCCAACGGGAAAAACATCCTTTATTCCTTACTTGTTAGTAAAAAGAACAATGCATTCGCAATTTATTAATTCGTGTGGTGATTTAATTATGCGGCGTGGCTAAGTCTTCCATCTAGTCAAGGGTCAACTCGACGGCGCAGTCCCGAAAATCTGTGAGATCTAATTAGTTTTCACGGGTTCCTTTATCTATTAATATTTGCATGTTGTCTGATTTAATTTTCATGGGATTATTTTATTAATTGGATGTCCAGGGCCCGATGTTCAATGTGATATATTAATCTCGTGCCAATTTAGTCAATTAAATCCGTAATTGTTTGATTGATTAATATTAGTGGCAACTGGTGTGTTTACACATTAGGGGAACGTGCGATCTAATTTAAATAACCCTCGTAGCGTGTTATTGATTAGGGCTAGGTTTTTCTAGTTATTAATGCAATTGGAAAATTAATTCCTATGGTCGTACCTAGGAGTATTTGCTGATTAGGGGTAATCAACGGTCGTACCTTGGTTATCAATAATTTAAGGAAAAATTGGTCGTCGGACTATAACTAGCCTATTAATAAATTAAGTGAACCTCTGCTGCATCAATGATCAGATAAATGGACTGTGCTTGAGTAGTTGTATCCTTGGCTAGAATTTATTTATTTCTGATTAAATTCCTGCTATATTTGTGCTAGTGATTTATTCATTTTTAATTAAATTGTCTGATTATTTTTAGTTTCATTCCGGTAAAATCCCCCCTTATCAATTGGACTTTAAAAAGAGACAAATATCTCCAGTCCCTGAGGAGACGACCCTACTTACCACTGTCTACTATTTAGTAATTTTTGTCAATTAATTAATTCTGGTATATCGGATTAAGCAAACTCTTCGGGAACAGGGTGAATCAAGTAACCCATTGCACACCTAGAGTCCCTGCTCCAGTACCTAGGATTAATTATTGACTGCTCTTAGTGGTAGCTAGGTTCTATATTTATTATTATTATTGCACAGGTTGACGACCTGTCAGTTATAATGTTATATCATCTATTTTAAGTTTTTACGGTGAAATACAAGTTGTCTTGGTTGAAATTTGGGGTTAATTCCTTCAATTAAACAAGTAGTAGTTAAGCTTGTTAGTATGCCTACCAAGTGTTTGATGAAATGCCTAGCCCTTGTTCAGGTGTGTGTATGAGGTATTAACATGTTTTTGAGCCCCTTTTTAGTAGATCTAATACTTGTTATGTGATTGGAGTACAAATCATGAAAGGTTGAAAGTTAGAAAAGTTGGGGAGGTGCTGTCCGAAAATTTCAAGGGTTTGCTGCCTTGTTTTGCTTTGATAATTTCATGATTAATTTGGCTACAAGTGTGAGGGATATATGTTGGGTTATGTGTGTGGAGGTTGTCTACAAAAAATTAGCCAATTCGGTTGGATAAATCTTGAGTTATGAGCAAAAAGGAAAAACTGGACTAGGTCCAGGAATTTTCTAACCAGTGATCTTGTGAAGGTCATAACGTTTTACTCAATGATCGGAATTGAGTTCCGTTTGTGGTATTTGAAAGTAGACTCTTAGAGCTTTAAAATGGTACCAAGCTCATTTTCTGCTTCGTCCCGAACGATTCGTGGCGAGTCTTGAAAGTTGGCTGCCCGGTTGTTACTGTTCATCCAAGTCTGTCCAGAAAATTCTTTTAGTTGCTTAATTTTGAACCACTTACATTTGGATTTTGGAAATGGTTTCTTCTACACAAATATACCCTTGTGAACCTAGTGTCTAACGGCACTGACAGAACCTAATTTTGGCCTTTCTACAGTGAATTATAACCGTTTTTCCGAGACTGCCGGGCAAGACTGTTTAATCCGAATAAGGAACCTTCAAATCTAAATGAAACATTTCTCTTGCCGAGCTTTCATGTACACACTAAACTTATTTTCTCATGAACTTTCACCATGTTATGGATCCTATTGCCTGCCGAATTAAGTAGCCTAGACTACTCACTCGGTTTATTAATGAACCTATACTTTAGTAAAGAACGAATCCAATTGTTAATGATTTCACTCATTAACCTAGGTTTGGGAAACGAATGTGATCGTAACTGAGACGTTTGACGTCGATTGCTACTTTTGCTTGACAGGTGAGTGTTCCACTATCTGCTACCTGTTATCTGAATATTTGAAATACTTGATTTATAACTGTTAGAGCCAAATACTGTTTTGATAAAATGGAGGCGAGCGTGTACTTTATCGCACTCGACCTCACTTGTTTTCCAATGAGGCTCTGTATACTGTTATTATAAGATGTAATTTCTCTATATATAACTTTGTTTAAGTTGTTTGGGTGATATCCCATCAACTACTGCTACTGTTTGGGTACCCAACCTCTTAGGTGAGTCGGTTGTATCGAGCTAGCAAGAGCTTGGTCGAGAAGGCCGATAAACCTTGGGGACTGATGTTTGGAGATCCCTGGTGAAGTATAGTCGTTGTGCTTGCTTGTTGTGTTGTCCAGCACCACCAATGGTAAAATCCTCGACTTGATCTTGTTTCTTTGGAATCTTGGATTCCTGGTATACTCGAGTATTACCAAACTACTGTTTATGGAGTGCGGGCCCGGTAGGGGGTTGATTGGTGGACGGAGACTGGTAAAAGTGGTGTTCTACGGACCCTATATACTGTGCATACAAGTGTTGACAAAGTGTCAACAGGAGACAATTATGATCAAGCTCAAGTGGATCTTTGGCTTTTGAAAGTCACATGTATCCTTGAATTGAACTGTGATTAAATTGTTATTCTACCGTACAGTGTTTATTTGGTTATTTTGTGACCTTATGTGGCTATGTGTTTAATTGCTTTATTTGGAACCTCACTGGGTTTTAGGTCACCCCATTCCCTTTGTTTTCCTTAACAGATCGGGAAGGGACTTGATCAAAAGCTTTCTTAGCTTTATTTTCCTTGTACTTGTGTTTTGAGGTTGTAACTTTTGTTTAAGCAGACTGGTAAACTTGTACCCGTAAGTTTAACTTATGCTATGTAATTTTGAGTATGGAGTGGTAGTAGACAATTAGTTATCTAAATACTAAGCCTGAACATTGGATTAGTAATTATGTATCAATCAGGGTTTCATTTCCTTGGTTGGAAGATATCTCGTCCGTTTCATCGGTGTTATTAGTACTTTGAACGATTGAGTCCCGGCGAGAGCTGGACAGGCAGTCCACTGATACCTTAGGGTTCGCCCTAGGGAGAGGTGGGGCTGTCACATCCTTAATGTACACAGACCTTTCCAAGCCTAATCTTTTAACTACTACTGATCATTTTCCCAACATGTATTACTTTATAGCGTTAATCCTAACCTAGGCTCTGATACCACTTAAAAATGTCATGAGAGTCTTATTTTCCTTAATCATTCCTTTTTCTACCACATTTCAATTTTCAAAATCACTAATTTGTCCAACATATTTACACCTACTTCCAACTCTGACAACCCAAACTATGATACCACGAAATATCAAGGAAATCTCTTACTTCCACTGATTTTTTTCATCTCATTTCAATTTTCAAAATCACTAACATCTCAAACATCATTCCACATACTTCCAAATCATATAACCTGGGCTCTAATACCACTTAAAAATGTCATGCCTCTAACTTGCACGTGTCAATCACGCGACATTTGCCGTATCCTCAAGTCCTGCTCAACAATACAAGGCAACATTGAACTACAATAAAATTTAGAAAGTATTAAATAGAATAACTAAATATAATGCAGTACAAATCTCAAATGAAAGGTAATCTACAAGTATCCAATAAGTTCATACATTTATTTTCTAGACGAAACAACGTGAAAAGCATTAAATAAAACTCATAGTCAAGAGCAGCTAGACTGCTAATTTCTATCCACTTAGAGCTAATAAAAAATATCCTCAGTATCTTCAACGTAAACCAACTCATACTCTTCAAAATTTGCAAAAGTAGTAAAGATTTATTGCTCAGTAGGTAACATCTACCCTTCTGTTGGACCATGCAACCATAGCTTATATATACATGCATATATTTATCAAATTATTTGTACACAATTCATATTCATAATTATTGAAAACATATTGTTCGTAAGACAGTCAATAATAATGAGTGGCACAGCAACTTGTAAACATCCTGTACACAACCGTACATGAAAGCCATATAGTCATAAATTATTTCATATCAACTCATAACAAATGCATGTAGTGACCGACTTCCGAATACTCAACCTAGAAATTAAACCCCTTTTAGGTGGGCAACTAATAAATTTCATGATTACCGATTGGTCTCATTACATACATAGCTCAATCGGCTAGACTCTATACCGAACTATCATAACGGTCAATCGGTTGGGCTCTATACCGAACTACCATGAATGTCCATCGGCCAGACTCTATACCGAACTACCTTGACCTTGCTAATAGGTCGGACTCTATACCAGGCTATCGTGACCATTAGATAGGACTATAGCCCCTACCATCTATTCCATGACTGTTTTGAGTTTTACTTGACATAAATTTGTTTCACAGGTCACATACATAGTTCTTTGATTTCATAAAAGATATCATTCATTTCGTGCATAATGACATATCAAAATACTTAAAATAATTCACATGGTCCGTCTTTATATAGCAAAAATAGAACTTGCATAACTCCCCAAGTAAATCATTTAATCAAATAAATTCCAAATTGACATAGCAGAATAGAATTAGCAATAAATATTTCACTTTGAACTTTTGAAATCACAGAAGGATAAGTATCACCTACTTTTGACAGACAGTTCGGTGAAATAGAGTTAAGCTGCTTAGACTTGTTCTGTACCTATATCAAGTGCATGGACATTCTAATCAGTTGACATTCCATGTAACCATGAGATTCATGTCTGGATCTTCTACGTAAAATTTTGAAAACTTTTTAAAATTGAAAGTTTCTAGATTTGGAAAGTTTCCTTATTTGGAAAATTCTTTTTTAGTAAGTTTCCTAATTTAGAGAATTTTCAGTATATGTGAGCTTCTCCAAAGTAATTATTCATGCCGTCGTCTTTACTTACTACTAATTATCATTATTTTATTTTTGTCAATCATCACTATTTTAATGCTTAATTAATTAGTCATTTATTCTATTTTATTCCCATAATTAATTAATTAATTTTAATTTAATTTAATTAATCAATTAATTATTTTTATTTTTATCCTTGATTAATTAATTTAATTAATTAGTTCTCATCATTAGTACTACTTTAATATTTAACTTCTTAGTTTAATTAGTTAATTATTATTTTGAGTTATAGTATTTAATTAATTATTTATTAAATCAATTAATCAATGATTTCAATTTATTTTAATGATTAGTTGATCATTGAATTAATTAATTTCTTTTATTTTAATTAATTAATTAATTTATTATTCTTATTATGTTAATTGATTACTTCTTTGTTATGATCACTTAAACTTATATTTGTTGTTCCTTTATTTACTTAATACCATTTAATTAACAAGACTTGGGTCTTTATTAAGTGTTTTTGGTATTATTATTATTGGACCAACCTTAGCAGTCCTAAACTAATTTATGTTGTGTTTATTGTTTAATAACATGTATACCCCACATTATTAGTCTGGACTTTATTCATGAGTTGAGTTTATTAATAAGACTTGGGTCTTTATTAAGTGTTTTTGGTTTTATTATTATTGGACCAACCTTAGTAGTCCTAAACTAATTTATGTTGTGTTTATTGTTTAATAACATGTATACCCCACATTATTAATCTAGACTTTATTCATGAGTTTATTTAATTAAAGACTATTGGGCCTACCAATTATTTCTAGTCCAATATGATTGTTTAGCCCAACGATTTCCTTTTTCTGTTTTCTAATCTTTAACCCATTACCCATTTAACTTTCGGCCCTAAACATTCAACTAAAAGAAGCAATACTAGTTCATTTATAAATGGTTTGGTTCCATTTATTCAAGTTTAACCCATTTACTTAACTTATACATCCGATCAATTTTCTAAAACCCTATCCGGTTAGACTCAATCCGTGACCCGTATTTTGACCCATTTCCCACAAATGGGTCCTTCCTTCTCTTCCTTAGATTTTCGGAATCAAACTTCAGCACAAACCAAAATTTTCAAAACTCTAATTACATCATCATCACACCTTTATCACATAATTAAAATTTAACGCAATATTCCAACTAATCCAGACATGAATCTTCCTAAATTCCTCATAACAGGTATATATGTATCCTAATATACATATACGTAAAATCATTAAAATAATTCATGAAATTAATAAGATTTAAAAGGAAAAGTTATAACGTTCGTTAGGGACTTACTGGTCTAGATACTTAGGTTCTTGCTTGATCGAAGATGACATCTTCTTCTCTTCTCTATTCTTAGATGGTTCTTGCCCTAAAGGAATGAAGATAATGAGAATTAAGAACAATGTCGTTCTTTAATTTTTTTTTTTTGGATAAGTGTTTTAAATCTCTAATAACTAGCCACATAACATGGTGGTTATGTGATTGGAGATTTTTTTTTTAACTTATCCTATCTTATCTCCTCCTTAACCCCCAATTAACCCCTTAACACTCTCTACAAATCTTTTTACTTTTTACTTGTAGAAACGTTATCACTTAATTAATGAGAAAAATAAAATTGAATAATAAAAAAATGTGGGTTTTACATTGGTGTTATCGAAACAGGACATGTTAGCGCTAGCTGCACCTTACAGGAATGTTTTAATTGGAAGATTAGCTTTCAGCAGGCCTCCAATGGAGATTATTAGGAAGTTCTTCATATCCTTAGGGCTAAAGGGTACTTGTTCGGTAGGATTACTTGACTCAAAGCACGTTGTCATTTGTCCATCCATAGAGGAGGATTACACAAGAATTTTTGTCAAGCGAACATGGTTTGTACAAAATTCACCAATGACAATTTCAAAGTGGACGACGGAATTCAAGGTTAACCAGGAATCTTCGATTGCACCAGTATAGGTATCCTTACGGGTTTACCCGTCTCTTTTTGAGAAGAAGTATTTACTCAAAATTGGCTCTTTGCTTGGTAGACCGTTGTAGGTGGATTCCGCAACCTTAGCTCTAAAGCGACCTTCTGTAGCGCCTCCTGATTGAGGTAGATGTGGCCAAGATACCAGTTAAGCAAATTTGGATAGGGGATGAAGAGGTTGGTCAGTGGCAGAAGATTGAGTATGAAGATTGGCTGCAATTTTGTGGCTTCTTTGAAAGAGTAGGTCTTCTCGAACCTGATTGCTTTATGAAGAACCCCTTGCTTAAGCCAATCTGGCAGAAGGAGAAGATGGATAAACCTACTCAAGTCTATATTCCAAAATCTCAAAAAGACCAAGGGAAGGAGATCGTGGATGTTGAAAAGGATTACAATTTGAACGCAGCAAACAAGTAGCTTCACCTTGAGACTGGTGTTAATCGTTCTGCTAAGACTTTGAGTCAAGCGACAATTGGTGAAACTTCATGGCATCAAGGTATTGAATGTAAAAAGTAAACTTTGTGATTGGAACAAGGGGTATTTTGGTGATATATTCCGGGTTGTGAGTGATGCTAACGTGAATTTATGGCAATGACAGGCAGAGTTTTATACTACCCGTGATAAGACATCAAAGATGAAATTAGGGGAGGCTTGGGCAAAACATGCATATGCCCTGGCCATAGAGTGTGAATACTGGAAACAAAAATTAGCTATTAAATGGATACAACAAGGGGATAGCAATACCAAGTTTTTCTATTCAGTTGTCAAGCAGTGACAGAGTTTCAATTTTATATCGAGAATCAAGAATGATACAGGCCCATGGATTGAAGGTGAAGAGGATATCAAAGTTTCGGCTGCACAATTCTTTGCAAAATTGTTTACATTGAAGCGTGAAGGCTGAGCTGATCCAGTATTGAATTTTTTGCTCCCGACATTGAGGCAAGAGGACAATGTGTATTTGCAACAATTGCAGACAATGCATGAATTGAAAGAAGCTGTTTTCTCGATGTCAATGGATAGTGCTTCAGGTCTGAACAGGTTTCTATCAAGAGTATCGGACAATAATTCAAATGGAATTATTAGAAGCGGTTCAGGAGTTTTTCAAAGGGGCATCCCAACCGAGGGGGTTTACCAGTGCACTGATAGTTTTTATTCCAAAGGTTCTGGGGGCAATGAAATGGCAAGAATTCAGGCCTATCAGTTTATGCAATTTAAGTTCAAAAATTATTTCAAAAATTTTAACAATCCGGCTTAATCTTTTGCTTCCTAAACTAATCTCACCTTGGTAATCAGGTTTTGTGTCTGGTAGGAGCATTATTAACAACATTCTGCTAGCACAGGAAATGACACTAGATCTAGATAGGAGATTGTGATGTCTGAATTTGATGCTGAAACTCGATATAAAGAAGGCATATGATTGGGTAGAATGGAATTTCCTTATTTTTATGCTTTGACAATTTGGTTTTCGTGAATGGGTGGTGGACCTAATATTTTTTAAACCTTGTCGAATAATTGGTTTTCGATGTTGATCAATGGCTCTCCAGTAGGGTTTTTTGAAGCAACAAGGGGAGTTCATCAAGGAGATCCACTCTCTCCAGCTCTATTTTTACTGGTCGCGGAGTTTTAGGCTGGGAATTGCATTATTTGTTTTACCATGATGAGAGTCAATTTTTGTCTCTTCGGGGTCATGAATACCTTATCTGGCGTTCAAGGATGATATTTTAATTTTTACCTGCTGCTCAGAGGATGGTTTGGATGCTTTGAAGTTGTTTTTTGAGTCTTATCAATCTTTCTCCAATCAAAAAATTAAGAGACACAAAAGCTCATTTATTATTTCTAACCGAACAGGTGAGGAGCATTGTGATACGGTGGTTTCGAAGCTACAATTTCAGCAACAGCACCTTCCTTTTACTTATTTAGGGGTGTCTATATCTAGGGCAAGTGTTGATCTTGATCCCTATCTTTTGATGTTTACAAAACAAATGGATGATACTAATATTTCTTCAAGATATACTTTCAGTTTTGAAGTTGTTTGGAACAAGTGCAATTGAAAGGCAAAGTTTGCTGAAGCTGTCGGACGTTCAAGAAGTCAGGATCGGACGTTCGAAAGGATGAAGAACATCAAGAAGGAAACTCTGTCGGACGCTCGTGAGGAAGCATCGGACGTCCGGAAGGATTGGACGCACGCCTCGGATGCACATCGATCGCATCGGACGTCCGAGAAATTTCGCAAAGATTTGATGACTCTTTGACGACGTTCGGACGCAGGGTTCGGACGTCCGACAGGTGGTTTGGAAACAGGGTTCGGTCGTCCGACAGGTGGTTCGGACGTCCGACAGACCAACGGCTAGTTTTGACAGCATTTAATATTTGACCGTTGGAGAGCCTTTTGGAGCCATTTCTCACCTGCTATAAACACCCCAAAGCACAAAAAGACACAAGACTTTTGCCAACACAAAATACAAGCTTACAAGTGAGATTTTTGAGTAGAAAGATTCTTTGTTGGTTGTATAAGGGGTTGGGAAAGTTGGGTTGTGAGGTTGCTCAAGTGAAGGTTACTCTCTAGGAGGAGTAAAACCTTGGTGAAGGTGAACCTATCACTTGGAGTGGTAAAACCTTGGTGAAGGTTGCCTCATTTGTATAAAATAGTTCTTAATTGGGTGAGTGATCTTTCAAGTGTAGGTTGTTGAGGGTTAACTAGAATAGTTGTAAAACTCCTTGACTCAACCAAAGAGTGTTTGGGGTGAGGAAGGAGTGAGCCTTCACTTGTACATCTTGGTTAGCATCGCCATCAATTGAAGAGGCTATTTGTTTGATATTTGGTTTGCATTTCTTATCTTTTCTCTTTAATTAAGTTTTCTTTATTGTGCTTAAATTTGATATATCTTTGTGCATCATTGTGAATTTGTTTGTACTCATTGGGTTGCACCGGGACCTTACAATTGGTATCAGAGCTTGGTCTCCTTGAGATTAAGCTTAACCGCTTAGAGTAAAAATCATAGCAACCATAAAAGTTTCCTTTTCAGAAGGGCAATCTATTGATAGACCACCTATGTTTAATGGTTCTCATTTTAGCATGTGGAAACAAAGAATGATGATTTTCTTACAATCCATTTATATTGAATTATGGTATGTGGTAGAAGAAGGTCCTTATGAAGCTAGAATAGTTGACTCTACCACTAATTTGAATAGATTAAAAACTAGACAAGAATTGAATGAAAAAGACAAGAGATACCTTTCCTTGAATGCCAAGGCCGTGTATATATTGTACAATGCATTAGATGTAAATGAATCTAGTAGAATTAAAGGTTGTAAATCAACTAAAGATATTTGGGATAAATTGTGTGTATTTCATGAAGGTAACCAAGATATTAAAGAACAAAAGAAATCTTTGCTTGTTTCTCAATATGAATTTTTCAAAATGCATCCTCTTGAAAATGTTGATAAGATGTGTAGTAGATTTGTAACATTATTCAAGATCTTAAATTGCTTGGAAAAGAATATTCTTTGGGTGAGAAAAATAGAAAGATTTTGAATGCCTTGCCAAAAGAATGGGAAAACAAAATAAATGCTATAGAAGAGGCAAAGGATTTAAATTCTATATCCATTGAATCTCTTGTGAATTCCCTAACCTCTTATGAATTAAAGCTGAAATTCAAAGTGCAAGAGGAAGAAAATGCAAGAATGTATAAGAGAGGCATAGCTTTTAAAGCATCTTAAGTGGGGGATAACCCATCGTTCATGGGTAATGAAATCATGGAAGTGGACAATGATATAACTCCTCACATCAAAAGTTTCAAGAATATCTTCAACAAGAGATGTTCAAGAGGAGATTGCAAAAATTACATGGGATGAATGCAATTCAAAAAGAGAAAAAGAAGAGTTGGCCCAAATAGCACTAATGGCCGTTGGAGAAGATGAGATAAGTTCTTATCACTCTTCTAGTGATGAAGATAATGAAGATGATGATGTGCAAATTCTTATGATTAAAATGCATAAAAGTTTGAAAGAATCTTATGCTAGAAACAAGGAATTAAAACAGAAAATTAGTTTTTTGCTTCAAGATAAAGCAAATCTTTTTAACAAAATAAAACGTTGAAAGCTGAAAATGATTATTTCAAGAAGAGTGAGACTGCTTTACATTTTGAACTTGATAGAAAAACAAAACTTTGTGATTTGTTCAAAAAGGAACAAGGTGATTTGAAAAGAAGAATGGATGGTCTAAATGAATTGCTTAAACACAAGAAACAAGTCTGTTTTCAAAAGAATAGGTTGAATTCTAATTCCAACGAATTTGCTATCCATAGGAGAAGACAAGTAAGATTTATTAAACCTGTTCATGTAGATAACTCTTTGGTTATGTGTAATTTTTGTTGTCAAAAAGATCACATGAAAAGTGATTGTTATGTGAGAAAGAATATGAGAAGAGGCATGAAATGCATGTGGATAGTTAAACATGATGCTAACTTTAACAAATAGGAGATTTTGTTAATCATTGCAGTGATTCTTGTTCACAATTTTTTTTTGATATTTCTGATACTTTGATCTGAGTTTTCGCTGATATTTTGAATACTACTGAATTTGTATGATGACAAAAAGGGGGAGAAATGGATGCTATGTGTTAGGGGGAGTTATTCTGAAATTATAAGTTTGGTTGCAATGAGTGAGGGGGAGTCTATGCTCATATGCTCAATCTTTTTCCTTCCTTCCATCCATTGTTTTGTCATCATCAAAAAAGGGAGAATGTTGATCTTGATACCGATCTTTTGATGTTTACAAAACAAATGGATGATACTAATATTTCTTCAAGATATACTTTCAGTTTTGAAGTTGTTTGGAACAAGTGCAATTGAAAGGCAAAGTTTGCTGAAGCTGTCGGACGTTCAAGAAGTCAGGATCGGACGTCCGAAAGGATGAAGAACATCAAGAAGGAAACTCTGTCGGACGCTCGTGAGGAAGCATCGGACGTCCGGAAGGATCGGACGCACGCCTCGGACGCACATCGATCGCATCGGACATCCGAGAAATTTCGCAAAGATTTGATGACTCTCTGACGACGTTCGGACGCAGGGTTCGGACGTCCGACAGGTGGTTTGGACGCAGGGTTCGGTCGTCCGACAGGTGGTTCGGACGTCCGACAGACCAACGGCTAGTTTTGACAGCATTTAATATTTGACCGTTGGAGAGCCTTTTGGAGCCATTTCTCACCTTCTATAAACACCCCAAAGCACAAAAAGACACAAGACTTTTGCCAACACAAAATACAAGCTTACAAGTGAGATTTTTAAGTAGAAAGATTCTTTGTTGGTTGTATAAGGGGTTGGGAAAGTTGGGTTGTGAGGTTGCTCAAGTGAAGGTTACTCTCTAGGAGGAGTAAAACCTTGGTGAAGGTGAACCTATCACTTGGAGTGGTAAAACCTTGGTGAAGGTTGCCTCATTTGTATAAAATAGTTCTTAATTGGGTGAGTGATCTTTCAAGTGTAGGTTGTTGAGAGTTAATTAGAATAGTTGTAAAACTCCTTGGCTCAACCAAAGAGTGTTTGGGGTGAGGAAGGAGTGAGCCTTCACTTGTACATCTTGGTTAGTATCGCCATTAATTGAAGAGGCTATTGGTTTGATATTTGGTTTGCATTTCTTATCTTTTCTCTTTAATTAAGTTTTCTTTATTGTGCTTAAATTTGATATATCTTTGTGCATCATTGTAAATTTGTTTGTACTCATTGGGTTGCACCGGGACCTTACAGCAAGAATTATATGCATTTTATTTGATTCTATTATTGCTAGAATGAGAGACCGTCTATTCCATTAGAGCTCGAGGCTGCTTTCTTAAGGTGGTAAATTGGTTTTATTGCGTCGTGTGCTTATCTCAATGCCTATGTATTTGTTGCAAGTATTGGATCCATCTAGGGCTGTGTTAATCAAGTTGAGAAAAATCTATAATAGCTTTTTATAGGATAAGGCTGCTGATTCGAAGGGCATTCATTGGCTGTCTTGGGAGAGACTCTATTATCCATTAGAAGAAGGTGGGCTGGGTTTTCATTCCATTGTAGGTATGAACTCAACCTTTACTTGTAAACTTTGGTGGTGTTTGTGGGAAAATAACTCAATATGGGGCGGATTTGTCCACTATAATTATATTAGGGGTTACCATCCTCTTCAGGTTTAGGTACTCAGGCCTCCCCCTAATTGGAGATGCTTGGAGAGATTAGAAATATTGCAGAAAGCAACATTAGATGGTGTGTGGGTAAAGGCTTTGTGAATTTTTGGTATGACCATTGGCTCTTTGACTTACCCTTGGTAGATTTGATATCAATCAAAGACTCGCCTCACATGTTGCTAGCAGAGTTTTTTGGTGAAGGGGGCTGGAATGTTGAGCAATAGAAGTGTTGGTTGCCTGACCATTTGGTTCGACAAATACAGGAGGTTCATTTATTCCCAGATCAAAATGATTGTATAGTTTGTGTGAGTTCGCCCTTTGGGGGGTTCTCAATTAAGTCCACTTGGGAGCTTATCTGCCAAAAAAGAAATAATTCACTGATGGACAGATGTATTTGGAATAACATTGTGCCGACTAAGATATCCTTCTTTGCATGGAAGGTGGTACGTAATTTGGTTCCACTGGATGTGAACTTGAAGAGATGTGGAATACTATTGGTGCCAAGATGTTCTTGCTGCCTCTTGCAGGAAGCGTCATTAGTGCATGTTTTTGTTACAAGTCCACTAGCAAAGGAGGTATGAGTTTTTTAGGAGATTTGGAATTCTTGAGTCCTATTCCTTTTCAGTGTCTACGATGTTATTATCGTGGTTCTGCTCAAACTCTTTGGTGACTTGCGACCACATAAGGGTTGTTGTTCCAGTAGTAGTACTTTGGTTTCTATGGAACAATAGGAACAAGGCGCGTTTTGATGGCGCTTGCTTTGAAACTTGAGGGATTATTTCCTTGGTTGACAGTTTTGTGGAATAGCTAGTGCTGGCAAAAAGTTCTTTGTGTGTCACTTTAGTGGTGACTATGAAGATCCTTGGGAGTGGCTGGGCGTCAGGTCGTTAAGGATAAGGAAGGCTCATGTTATTTCTTAGAAGCGGCCACAGTTGCACTATGTCAAGTTGAACACTGATGCTAGGGTCTCACAAAATCAGGCATATGGGGTGGTTGGTCCAGAGATTCAGAAGGCCATCTAAATTTTACTTTCTACAAGGAATTTGTGTAACCCCCCCACTTCTCCCAAGGGCGAACCCCAAGGGTATCCACGGAACATCTGTCCAACTCTCACCAGGACTCAATACAAATCAAATTTAAACTTAAAGGTACATGACCAATAATAAAATTCAAATTAAGAAAAATCTCTCCCCTAAATAAAGTTCCAAGTCTTACATCACAAGTTATCAAAATTACTTTAATCTTCAAGCTTAAATACAACCCAACAGAATATGTACTACAGTCATCTGCCATAATACAACTTAAAATTTCCAAGAGAAAACAACTTAGTACTATTCACGAGTACTCTCGGTCTTGAACCCTGTTAAGGAAAACAAAAACGTGGAATAAGCTAAACAGCCCAATGAGGTTCCAAGACACTCAAGCAGTTCTAATAAATCAAGTAATTTGAGCATAACACATGTATGGTTCAAGATTGCACATTGGCACATTAACATGAAACAGTTATCATTCTACATAAATAAACACATATTGAAGGATACGGTGTTCCAGTGGAACCATTTCGGTCAACTTCATCTTATAATTTCAGATCCCCTCGGTCGGTCTGACCATTACCTTATCCCTCGAGTGGTAATACTCGAGTATACCGAAACGGTGTCCCAGGGTTCCAACCTACTCGACCGAGCCCAGTCCTGGCTCAAGTGTGACGCTCCCACTTCTCCCTAAGGCGAACCAAAGGATATCTGCGGAACGTCTGCCCAACTCTCGCCAGGACTCAAGCAATTTCTGTTCAATCTTATAGCGGTGCCAGATGTCAACAACCAGATAATATAAATACAATTAGTGCGGAAGCGTTCAAGTTTAACGATATTTAACAATTACCCAATTCTTACATCGGGTTCCCATAATACAATCCAAAATACACAATAGCCAAATGTCTAGTCAAAAGAATCGGAACCCTATTACAAAAGTACACAAAAGGGAATTTTCTTCCGAATCTCATTCCAAACCCAAATCCTGTTAAGGAAAACAAATCTACAGGGTGAGCAAAATGCTCGTGAAGCCAAGAACACACATGCAAGTACATTGTTCAAGTAACAATCCAAATTTACAAGTCAAGCAATAATATTTCAATAATTAGCCATTCACTTGGAAAAGTAAACAGAAAAAATTCAAGAATACTGGAGCTCTCAGGAGCTATATTCCACTTGCATGATCAATAACCTCCACGCATTGACACTCCGTCAATCAGGTAGGTTTAGTCCGTGGAACTCCACTTAACCTGTCCTATTTCACCTTACATACCCCTGTATCGGGCCCGCCTGTCATTTGTTTAAGGCGATACTACTCGAGTATGCCAAGCGAGATCTCTCACTAGATCAAGCTTTTATTTTTTTCCCCATGGTTTACCAAGGAGCTCGACCAAGCCCATGCCGGCTCGAGTCCAAGGATGACCAATGAGATTTGGGCATCCCCCAAGCATATTCGGGTATCGAGGATATTCACTCTAGCGACGTATGCAGCCATAGTATACTATTTCAAGTCATACAAGCATGTGACATATTCAAGCAATTCAGATATTCAAGCATTTCAAGTACGAGTTATTTATTTCAATCGAGAACGAGTGCGATAAAGTACACCCTCGTTTCAAATTTCAAAATCTCAAGTATCAATAACAAGTAAACATGTATTGAGTTCACAGGAGTTCAAGTAAACATGCACTTGACACTCACCAAGCAAACAAGAAGAAATGGCTCTTGAAGTTCAAGCATCCACCACGGGATCCACTTGAAAGTCCTCGTGCGAGACTGAGTAATTAATAATGAACAATCACTTATAAACCCCAATTTTTAAGAAAGATTGCACAATTGTGCGATTTCAGAAAATTTCACGAAAATGAGTCTTAATTATTCGTAAATCGAGGCTCAAAAGTGGGGTTTTAAAACACAAGCGAAATTTGATTTCTATCTTTGAAATTGAGTGTAAAACGATCAAGTGATATCAAAGGAAAATGGAGAGTTTCAAAAAAACTCCATTTCCTTGTTATGAATTTTCAGATTTGTTACACTCACTTTGCAAAATCGTATCTCATTTTCTACAAGTCTAAAATTGGAAAATTTGGTACTGTTGGAAACATATTTCAAAGTGCTAAAAGTTTCTAGAAGACACCTTTTCATGAATCTAAGTGAAGGACATTCAAAATTTGGCCCAAAATTTCTGTTCTGGACTATCGAGGCAATTTTGGGGTTGTTTTTTCGCCAACTTTGGAAATTCAGTAAAATTCACAGAAATGGAACTAGCCTCTCAAATTTGAAAATCAATTAGAGTTGTAATCAAAGTTTAAAACACAATAAGCAGAACAGGAATTGGAGTTTTGAGCACTGAGATATAGTAGCTCAAAGTTGCTGGACATTTGAGAAAATTATGAAATTTCTAGGTTTAAGGTACCAACTTTGGGATTTTGTTCGAGTATCGAAATGGACTCGGAATGGCATCAAAATTAGTAGTATTACACTACCATATAAGGGTTATTCCTCTACCAAATTTCATAAATAAATAAGCACGGAAAGTTGGATAACCAAATCTCCGAAATTCCAAAATTTCCAAGGCAAATCTGCCTTGTGGGTTCCGTTTTCCATTTTCAAAACGTTTGGCTTACAAAGTACCTCAAACACAGTCCATTTGCATAGAAAATGTCTAAGAGGCATCCAAGACAAAGTTTGTGGGTGATTAACACCAATAATTTCGGGTACAAGTCCCAAACCAAGATTAGTTAAGGATTTAGCCCAAAATGAGGAATTTCCTCATTGAGTCAGTTTCAAACTTTGGCCATAATTCACTCAATTTAACTAGGAATTGAACGTGGTTGGTGGCGTTGGAAAATACATCCTCAAAAATATAATTTCTTAGAAGAAACCATTTTCGAAATCTGTCCACAACTAGTCCACATTTGAGGCTCAACTTGTAGTTCATGTTCTGCTTTCCAGGAAACTAACAAGACAGGACAGCAATTTTTAAATGAATGGTTTGGCTCACTCAAGTTGAACCGGGATGTGCATTTTATACCAATAGAAATCTGGGAATGTCTAGTTTCCATAGCCGCAAACGGAACTCGATTTTGATATCGGAGTAAAAAGTTACAACCGAAACAAGATGACTGCCAGGGCAATTCGGGAAAATTTTCCAGTTCTGTCAAACTTTGGAAATCAACACATTTGACCCACCAAATCATGTTATTTTTCAATGAAACTTTCTACACCATCCATATAACATGTATACATTATAATCAAGCCATTAGAATCTCAAAATTTGGCACCAAAGGTCATGAACATGGCAGGGGTAAAATGGTCACTTTTGCTCATTGCACTATCCTTGAGTTTCTATCAACAACCCAACATTATTCCACTAATATAAGCACTAAACCAACATTAATTTCATATTCATTCACCAAATCAGTCCATCCAATCCAAATGAGAGTTCATAGAGCTCACACAACAATTTTTCAATATAAACAAGCTACCCATATGCATGCATGCTTTTAAATGTGCACTACTACATCCCTAAATCAAGATTTGAAGGGTTGATCATTGCTTACTTGTTTAGAAGAACCAAGCAGAAATTTCGGTCCAACAATGCTCAAGAAAACCCGTGGATTGCAGCTCCTTTTCTTAGCTAGATGCAATCTCCAAGTGTTAAACTAAGTGTGGGTGGAATTAGAAGTGAATTGGAGGAAGTTTGATGAAAATTTGATGAAGAAATTTGAAAAGCTTGAAGTTGTTTTTCTTGTCTTGATGGCCAGGTGTCTTAGTGAGGAGAGAGGGAGTGGTTTGATCAAATGTAGCTTCCAAGAGAAGCTTTAATGTGTGGTCCATGTTTGTCCAAAAGTCAACTCTCCTTCGCGCGCGCGCGCACGCGTTTTGTGTTCGATTCCTTTCGAGTTTATTTCTCTAGTGCACTAAACCTCTAATGCACTTATATTCATATAAATATTATTCACTCTTAATTGTCCCAAAATAAGGGTCTAAAGTCCCTCAATTAAATCGCGCACGTAAAAACACGTATTTCCGATTTAAGCGCGATACGGTGAAATCTCCAAGAATTCTTATAATGATAGTATCACTAACTAATAATTGAACACTTAAACAAAAAAATATCTATTTTAATACCATTGTGCAAACCTCTAATTTTTCAACCTTATTATCTTCTCGAATCGATTTTTATTTGTAAATGCGCATTCACTATTCACACTTAGCGAGGTTCCAAAAATTAAATTTTAAAGCAAATCACTATAAAAATATAATGAAACTATAAATCCATGTAATTAGGTCTAAAGGGGTTAGAAAATAATATTCGGGACAAACGGACCAATAAATATTTAAATAAACTCGAAATGTAATTTAAAATAATAAATTTTTGTGAATCCTCACATCCTCTCCCCTTTAAGAAAATTTCGTTCTCGAAATTTACCTTCATTGGTGAACAGGTTTGGATATTTTTCTCGAATTGCTTTTTCGACCTCCCATGTCGCTTCCTCCAGTCCATGGTTCTTTCAGAAAACTTTTACTGGTGGTATCTGTTTATTTCTCAATTCTTTCACCTTTCTATCCAGAAGTTTAACCGATTTCTCCTTATAGGTCAATGTCTTATCGATCTCGATACTTTCTGGTTGTAAGACATATGAAGGGTCTGGATGATATTTCTTAAGCATAGACACATGGAACAAATTATGAATTCGAGATAGACTCGGTGGCAATTCCAACTTGTGCGCTACTTGTCCCACACGCTGGATAAGCTTATAAGGCTCTACAAATCTTGGTTGTAGTTTCTTCCCCTTTCCAGACATCAAACTTGCTTTCAAAGGTGTGATATTAAGAAATACTAAATCTCCAACTGCAAATTCCAAATCCTTCCTTCGGTTATCTGCGTAACTCTTTTGATGGCTCTGTGCCGTTTGGATTCTCAGGCGGACTAACTTTACTTTCTCATTAGTTTCCTCAATCCACGACACTGTAGTCGGGTCTAAAATCTTCCGTTCACCTACTTCATCCCAACAAATCGGAGACCTACATTTCCGACCATAAAACGCTTCATACGGAGCCATTTGTATAGAGGAGTGGAAACTATTATTATAAGCAAATTCTACCAAAGTTAAAAACTTACTCCAACTCTCCCTAAAATCTAGAACACAAGTCCTCAACATGTCTTCAAGGGTCTGAATTGTCCTCTCAGATTGTCCATCGATCTGAGGATGATAAGTGGTACTAAAATTCAATTTGGTCCCTAACACCTCTTGCATCTTTTGACAAAATCTTGATACGAATCTCGGGTCTCTATCGGACACAATACTCACGGGGATTCCATGTAACCTGATGATCTCATCCAAATACAACTTAGCTAACTTCTCCAATGGGTACTTCATATTAATTGGCAGAAAGTGAGCCGATTTGGTCAATCTATCTACTATTACCCAAATAGCATCATGGTTTCTTTGTGTTCTCGGTAAATCTAATACAAAATTCATGGTGATATTTTTCCATTTCCATTTAGTTATCTCTAAAGGTTGTAAAAGTCCCGATGGTTTCTGATGTTCGGCTTTAATCTGTTGACAAACAAGCAAGTCTGAACAAATTGGGCAATTTCTCTCTTCATATTATCCCACCAATATAGACTTTTCAAGTTTTGGTACATTTTATTCCCTCCAGGGTGTACCGTAAACTTTGATCGGTGTGTCTCTTCCAAAATTTCCTTTTTAAGCCCTTCATCTTTTGGCACTACTATCCGATTCCAAAACCTTAATATACCCTTCAATCCCAAGCTAAAATCCGACTTGTCTTCTTTTTTGACTTTTTTCGACCATTTCTGCACTTCAGTGTCCTTTCCTTGAGATTCTTTGATATGCTCCAACAAAGTGGAATCACTGCAATGTTCCCCAAAATTACTTTCCTCGGTTCCAGTCGAAAATTTCAATAACTAACTGTTTCCAACAAATGGAGTTCCTTAATCACCAATTCAGCCATTTGCACTTGACGACTCAAAGCATCGGCCACTACATTAGCCTTTTTTGGATGGTACTTTATAGTACAATCATAATCTTCCAGAAATTCTATCCATCAACGTTGCCTCAAATTCAGTTCCTTTTGTGAGAATAAGTACTTAAGACTTTTGTGATCAGTAAAAACTTCAAACGTCACTCCATACAAATAATTTCTCCATTTCTTTAAAGCAAATACTACTGCTGCCAACTTCAAGTCATGAGTCGGGTAATTCCCCTCATGCGGTTTCAATTTCCTAGAGGCATATGCTATCACCTTGTCATTTTGCATTATAACACATCCCAAACCTTCCTTAGATGCATCTGTGTAAACCACAAAATTATCCTTTCCATTCGGTAGAGCTAATACTGGTGCTCTGGTTAAGCGTCTTTTCAATTCCTGAAAACTCTTTTCGTACTTAGAATTCCAAATAAACTTTTCACTTTTCTTAGTCAACTCGGTCATGGGTCCAGCAATTCTAGAAAAGTTCTTGATGAATCTCCGGTAATACCCTGCTAATCCAATAAAACTTCGAATCTCAGTAGGATTTTCCGGTCGTTTCCATTTCGAAACAGCTTCAACTTTAACTGGATCCACTTTAATCCCATCCTTAGAAATTATGTGTCCCAAGAAAGTCACTTCTTTTAACCAGAACTCACACTTGCTAAATTTAGCATATAACTGGTGTTCCCTCAGGGTTTGTAAAACAATTCTCAAGTGTTTCTCATGATTTTTCACATTCTTAGAATACACTAAAATGTCATCAATGAAGACTACCACAAATTGGTCCAAATAAGGTTTAAAGACCCTATGCATTAAATCCATAAAAGCTGTAGGATCATTCGTTAACCCAAATGGCATCACTGCAAATTCAAAGTGCCCATACCTCGAGTTAAAAGCAATCTTGGGTATATCCTTCTCCAAAATTCTCAATTGGTAATAACCCTGTCTCAAATCCAGTTTCGAGAATACTATCGCCCCTTGCAATTGATCAAATAATTCATCAATATGGGGCAATGGGTACTTATTCTTGATTGTGACATCATTCAAGCCTCTATAGTCTATATATAGTATTAAACTCCCATCCTTTTTCTTAACGAACAAAACTGGGGCTCCCCACGGAGAATCACTCTCTTTTATAAAATCCCTTTCTAACAAGTCTTGCAATTGCAATTTTAACTCCAATTTCACTGGAGCCATCCGATATGGCATTTTAGAGATATGTGCCACTCCCGGAGTTACATCAATGTTAAAAGTTATTTCCCGTTCCGGAGGTAAAAACTCTAACTCTTCGAAAAAAATATCTGGAAAGTCTTTCACTACAGGCATGTCCTCCAAATTTACCTTATCACTAGGGGTGTTAATAAGAAAAACTAAATACCCTTGAACTCCTTTATTTAATAATTTTCTAACCCGAATCCTTGATATAAGTGCAGACGAAACCAATTTACCCCTTACATCCAACTTCAGGATTGTCTCCCCTGGAATGCACAATTCTACAATCTTTGTTTGGCAGTTCAATTAGGCATTATAATGGGCTAACTAATCTATTCTTAAAATTTCATCATACCCCTTAATTGCTAAACCTATCAAGTCGGCCAATAATTTTCGTTCCCCAACACAGACTTCACAATCTCTATACACCAGGTTAACAATTAAATTTTGATCCCTAGTAGGTGTTTTAACTTCCAAGTCATACGGTAATTTAATTGGTTTCAAATCTATTCCACTCATGAAGTTAAGGTTGACAAAAGAATGTGTTGCACCCGAATCAATTAAAACTCTAGCTAAACGATGAAAGATTGGAATTGTACATTCAACCACTTTAGTCGCCTCAGGAACCTGCTGATAGTCTAGTGCATAAACCCTAACCGGCACTTTCGGTCGACTTCCTCCAGCACTGGTCTGCTTAGAGGTTGACTTTTCTGGCCTCTGGGTGTTACATCCCATTTTTGGTAATTTCGGACAATTCGCGACCTGATGTTCGGCACTACCACAAAACAAGTACTTCCCCGATTTTCTCCAACAGTCATTCTTAGAGTGATTGGGTTTCCCACAGTACCTACAAGTAACTTGAGGGGTCACAGCCGAACCAGTAGAAGGCGCTCCCCTAACTTGAGTTGGTCCACCACGACCTCCTCTAGATAGAGCTCCCCTAGAAACTCCAGCAGTCCTTGTTCCTCTCGCTCCTCTTCCCATTTTGGAAGGTTGCGCATTCTTACCAGCCTGCCCAGACGCAGGGCTAGAAAAGTGTCTCTTTCTATTGTGAAAGTCTCTCACTTGCAGTCTTGCACTTTCAACCCTTTGTACTTTCTCTAATGGCTCAGTAAATGTAGAAATTTGGGTTGCGGCCAAACCCTCCTGAATTTTCACATTAAATCCTTGTACAAACCGTCTAATTCTTTTCCGTTTATTGACTACTAAATCAGGAATATACTTAGAAAGTTTAGTGAATTTCCCTTCATACTCCGCTATACTAAGGGTTCCCTGTTTCAGCTTGATAAACTCATCCTCTCTTTTTTCTTGAATCAAGGATGGAAGGAATTTTTCATTGAATTCTCTCGTGAAGTTCTTCCAGGTCCAAAGGGTTTGAGCTCTCTCCCATTTTTCTTTTATCACATCCCACCAAACACGCGCTACTCTCTCAAATTGGAAAGTAGCAAAATTCACTCACCTATCCTCAGTGTAGTCTAAAGCAGCAAATATGTTGGTCATCCTCTTTAACCAATTCTCCGCTATTTCAGGGTCGGGTTCACCAAGAAACTTAGGCGGGTTGAATTTTAAGAACCTCTCTAAGGCTCTATTCTCTCCTCCTTCCTGTCCCCCAGGTTGGTTAAACGGTCCAAGACCTTATCTATCAGCTAAGTGCTCTAGGATATCAGTCATCCTATTAATGGCAGTAGCCACTTGATTACCCTCAATGTTTTCCTGGCCTTAAGTTGGTCCAGTTGCCGATCCCTGGTCATCCTCCTGAAGTTGGCCTTGTCTAGTCTCTCGCCTACGACCTCGACCACCTCTTAGTCCTTCCAAAATCTAGACGTGCCTAGTGCAAGAAATAAATCAATTATGCGATGCAAAGTAGAAAGCAGGAATCAATCAAGAAAATATTGGAAATAACAGTAATTTACATTCATTAATATGTCAAGTTCATACAATTAGCAGGTCATGGGGGAAATCATAAAAATATAGCACACAGGTGCCATGAGAGTATTTTTAGTCACAGAAGACTAAAGTAAAAACAAGTGCCCCAAAAGTAGGCCACACAATTATGCAAAATACAATGACCTCAGCACTCGCATCATCCCATCTAATCCTAACTGTACTAGTCAAAAGTTAAAAGGTCAAGTAGTCAATCACTAGGCTCTAGTCCATAATAGGACTACCGGGCGGAATCTCCTCCTTCGGATCCTCCTCAGAACCCTGGACTACATCCATCTCCTCATCCACTAGCCTAGTAGCATCAGTCAGGATCCCGGAAACCCGATCACGAACCTCCTCTCCTAGTCTAGTAAGTCGAGCCCTAGTACTCTGGAGCTCCTAACGAACAACTGCAGATGTGGCCACCTCGCCTTCTGATACCTCTTCGAACTCAGCAATCCTCTCATCCTGAGCCCCTACCATCTGTCTAAACTCATCCACCTCAACCTGTAAGTCCAAGTTCCTATTCACCAACTGACGATGCTCGTCATCCAAGGCAAGCACAACGTGGTTTGGGTAGGCAAAAGTTACCCTACAAGCATATCGGGGGTATCGAGTAGCAGGCGAATAGCGTACATGAGCTCCTCCACCTAGAGTTCGGTAGTCAATAGGCCTAAGAGGCTCTACGTGACCATTAGCATGGCCATTCCCATTAGCTACCGGGGTTCCATTTCCGTTTTCCATCCCTGCAAAACAATTGCACCTTTCGGGTTAGAAATTTAATCACTATCTAGTTCGGATATCATTTATACATGCCTAACCCAATCACTAGTTTGCCCCAAGTACCACTTAAGGTATAACTTAGTTATCTGGTCTCAGATTTTAATGGTAGAGTATCTATTATGTCTCCTATATAGATCTCTAACCTAGTGCTCTGATCCCAACTGTGACGCCCCCACTTCTCCCTAAGGCGAACCAAAGGGTATCCGCGGAATGCCTGCCCAACTCTCGTCAAGACTCAAACAATTTCTGTTCAAACTCATAGCGGTGCCAGATGTCAACAACCAGATAATATAAATACAATTAGTGCGGAAACATTCAAACTTAACGATATTTAACAATTACCCAATCCTTACATCGGATTCTCATAATACAGCCAAAAATACACAATAGCCAAATGTCTAGTCAAAAGAATCGGAACCCTATTACAAAAGTACATAAAAGGGAATTTTCTTCCGAATCTCATTCCAATCCCAAATCCTGTTAAGAAAAACAAATCTACAGGGTGAGCAAAACGCTCGTGAGGCCAAGAACACACATGCAAGCACATTGTTCAAATAACAATCTAAATTTACAAGTCAAACAATAATATTTCAATAATTAGCCATTCACTTGGAAAAGTAAACAGAAACAATTCAAGGATATTGGAGCTCTCAAGAGCTATATTCCACTTGCACGATCAATAACCTCCACGCATTGATACTCTGTCAATCGGGTAGGTTTAGTCTGTAGAACTTCACTTAACATGTCCCCTTTCACCTTACATACCCCTGTATCAGGCCCGCCTGTCATTTGTTTAAGGCGATACTACTCGAGTATGCCAAGCGAGATCTCTCACTGATCAAGTTTTTATTTTTTTCCCCATGGTTTACCAAGGAATCCTACCAATCCCCTGCCGGCTCAAGTCCAAGGATGACCAATGAGATTTGGGCATCTCCCAAGCATATTCAGGTGTCGAGGAGATTCATTCCAATCACGTATGCAGCCATAACATACTATTTCAAGTCATACAAGCATGTGACATATTCACGCAAGTGAGATATTCAAGTCATACAAGCATGAGACATTTCAAGTACGAGTGATTTATTTCAAATGAAAACGAGTACGATAAAGTACACCCTCGTCTCAAATTTCAAAATCTCAACTATCAATAACAAGTAAACATGTATTGAATTCACAAGAGTTCAAGTAAACATGCACTTGACACTCACCAAATAAACAAAAAGAGATGGCACTTGAAGTTCAAGCGTCCACCGCGGGATCCTCTTGAAGGTCCTCGTGTGAGCCTGAGAAATTAATAATGAACAATCACTTATAAACCCCAATTTTTAAGAAAGATTGCACACATGTGCAATCTCAGAAAATTTCACGAAAATGATCCTTAATTATTCTTAAATCGAGACTCAAAAGTGGGGTTTTAAAACACAAGTGAATCTAATTTCCATCTTTGACATCGAGTGTAAAACGATCAAGTGATATTAGAGGAGAAGAGAGAGCTTGAAAAAAACTCCACTTCCTTTAAGTTATAAATTTTCATATTTGTTACACTCATTTTGTAAAATCGTATCTCACTATTTACAAGTCCAAAATTGAAAATTTTAGTACCGTTGGAAACATCTTTCAAAGTGCTAAAAGTTTCTAGAAGACATCTATTCATAAATCTAAGTGGAGGACATTCAAAATTTGGCTCAAAATTTCTGTTCTGGACTATTGAGGCAGTTTCGGGGTTGGTTTTTCGCCAACTTTGGAAATTCGGCAAAATTCACATAATAGGAACTAGCCTCTCAAATTTGAAACTCAATTAGAATTGTAATCAAAATTTAAAACACAATAAGCAGAACAGGAATTGGAGTTTTGGGTACCGAGATATAGTAGCTCAAAGTTGCTGGACATTTGAGAAAATTAAGAAATTTCCAGGTTTAAGGTACCAACATTGGGATTTTGTTCGAGTATCGAAATGGACTCAAAATGGCATCAAAATTAGCAGTATTACACTACCATATAAGGGTTATTTCTCTACCAAATTTCATAGATAAATAAGCACGGGAAGTCGGATAACCAAATCTCCGAAATTCCAAAATTTTCAAGGCAAATCTGCCCTGTGGGTTCCATTTTCCGTTTTCAAAACGTTTGGCTTACAAAGTACCTCAAACACAGTCCATTTGCATAGAAAATGTCTAAGAGGCATCCAAGACAAAGTTTGTGGGTGATTAACACCAATAATTTCGGTACAAGTCCCAAACCAAGATTAGTTAAGGATTTAGCCCAAAATGAGGAATTTTCCCGTTGAGTCAGTTTCAAACTTTGGCTATCATTCACTCAATTTAACTAGAAATTGAGCGTGGTTGGTGGCGTTGAAAAATATATCCTCAAAACAATTTCTCAAAAGAAATCATTTTTGAAATCTGTCCACAACTAGTCCACATTTGATCCTCAAGTTGTAGTTCATGTTCTGCCTTCCAGGAAACTAACAAGACAGGACAGCAATTTTTAAATGAATGGTTTGGCTCATTCAAGTGGAACCAGGACGTGCATTGTATACCAATAGAAATCTGGGAATGTCTAGTTTCCATTGCCGCAAACAGCACTCGATTTGGATATCGGAGTAAAAGGTTATAACCGAAACAAGATGATTGCCAGGGCAATTCGGGAAAATTTTCCAGTTCTGCCAAACTTAGGAAATCAACACATTTGACCCACCAAATCATGTTATTTTTCAATGAAACTTTCTACATCATCCATATAACATGTATACATTATAATAAAGCCATTAGAATCTCAAAATTTTGCACCAAAGGTCACGAACATGGCAGGGGTAAAATGGTCACTTTTGCTCATTGCACCATCCTTGAGTTTCTATCAACAACCCAACATTATTCCACTAATATATGCACTAAACCAACATTAATTTCATTATCATTCACCAAATCAGTCCATCCAATCCAAGTGGGGGTTCATAGAGCCCACACAACAATTTTTTAACATAAACAAACTACCCATATGCATGCATGCTTTTAAATGTGCACTACTACATCCCTAAAACAAGATTTGAAGGGTTGATCGTTGCTTACTTGTTTAGAAGAACCAAGCAGAAATTTCGGTCCAACAATGCTCAAGAAAACACGCGGATTTTAGCTCTTTTTTTTGGCTAGATGCAATCTCCAAGTGTTAAACTAAGTGTGGGTGGAATTAGAATTGAATTGGAGGAAGTTTGATGAAGATTTGATGAAGAAATTTGAAGAGGTTGAAGTTGTTTTTCTTGTCTTGTTGGCCGGCTGCCTTAGTGAGAAGAGAGGGAGTGGTTTGATCAAATATAACTTCCAAGAGAAGCTTTAGTGTGTGGCCCATGTTTGTCCAAAAGTCAACTCTCCTGCGCGCGAGCTCACGCGCGCGTTTTGTGCTCGATTTCTCTCGAGTTTATTTCTCTAGTGCACTAAACCTCTAATGCAGTTATATTCATATAAATATTTTTCACTCTTAATTGTCCCAAAATAAGGGTCTAATGTCCCTCAATTAAATCGTACGTGTAAAAATACGTATTTCAGATTTAAGCGCGATACCGTGAAATCTCCAAGAATTCTTATAACGATAGTATCACTAACTAATAATTGAACATTTAAACATAAAAATATCTATTTTAAGACCATTGTGCAAGCCTCTAATTTTTCAAACTTATTGTATTCTCGAATCGATTTTTATTTCAAAATACGCATTCACTATTCACACTTAACGAGTTTTCAAAAATTAAATTTTGAAGCAAGTCACTATAAAAATATAATGAAACTATAAATCTATGTAATTAGGTCTAAAGGGGTTAGAAAATAATATTCTGGACAAACGGGCCATTAAATATTTAAATAAACTCAAAATGGAATTTAAAATAATAAATTTTTGTGAGTCCTCACATCCTCTCCCCCTAAAGAAAATTTCGTCCTCGAAATTTACCTTGATTGGTGAACAGATTTGGATACTTTTCTCGGATTGCTTTTTCGACCTCCCATGTCGCTTTCTCTAACCCATGGTTCTTCCAGAGAACTTTTACTAGTGGTATTTGTTTATTTCTCAATTCTTTCACCTTTCTATCCAGAAACTTAATCGATTTTTCCTCATAGGTCAATGTCTCATCAATCTCGATACTCTCCGGTTGAAAGACATGTGAAGGGTCTGGATGATACTTCTTAAGCATAGACACATGGAATACATTATGAATTCAAGATAGACTCGGTGACAATTCCAACTTGTACCCTACCTATCCCACGCGCTGGATAAACTTATAAGGCCCTACAAACCTTGGTTGTAGTTTCTTCCCCTTTCTAGATATCAAACTTGCTTTCAAAGGTATGATCTGCGTAACTCTTTTGACGGCTCTGTGCCGTTTGGATTCTCTGGCGGACTAACTTTACTTTCTCATTAGCTTCCTCAATCCACGACACTGTAGTCAGGTCTAAGATCTTCCGTTCACCTATTTCATCCTAACAAATCGGAGACCTACATTTCCGACCATAAAGCGCTTCATACGGAGCCATTTGTATAGGGGAGTGGAAACTATTATTATAAGCAAATTCTACCAAAGTTAAAAACTTACTCCAACTCTCCTCAAAATCTAGAACACAAGTCCTCAACATGTCTTCAAGGGTCTGAATTGTCCTCTCAAATTGTCCATCGGTCTGAGAATGATAAGTGGTACTAAAATTCAATTTGGTCCATAACACCTCTTGCATCTTTTGTCAGAACCTTGATACAAATCTCGAGTCTCTATCGGACACAATATTCACGGGGATTCCATGTAACCTGATGATCTCATCTAAATACAACTTAGCTAACTTCTCCAATGGGTACTTCATATTAATCGGCAGAAAGTAAGCCGATTTGGTCAATCTATCTACTATTACCCAAATAGCATCATGGCCTCTTTGTGTTCTCGGTAAATCTGATACAAAATTCATGGTGATATTTTTTTATTTCCATTTAGGTATTTCCAAAGGTTGTAAAAGTCCCGATGGTTTCTAATGTTCGGCTTTAACCTGTTGACAAACCAAGTAAGTCTGAACAAATTGGGCAATTTCTCTCTTCATATTATCCCACCAATATAGACTTTTCAAGTTTTGGTACATTTTATTCCCTTCAGGGTGTACCGTAAACTTTGATCGGTGTGTCTCTTCCAAAATTTCCTTTTTAAGCCCTTCATCTTTTAGCACTGCTATCCGATTCCGAAACCTTAATATACCCTTCGATCCCAAGCTAAAATCCGACTTGTCTTCTTTTTTGACTTTTTTCAACCATTTCTGCACTTCAGTGTCCTTTCCTTGAGATTCCTTGATACGCTCCAACAAAGTGGAACTCACTGCAATGTTCCATAAAATTACTTTCCTCGGTTCCAGTCGAAAATTCCAATAACTAACTGTTTCCAACAAATAGAGTTCCTTAATCATCAATCCAGCCATTTGCACTTGACGACTCAAAGCGTCGGCCACTACATTGGCCTTTCCTGGATGATACTTTATAGCGCAATCATAATTTTTCAGAAATTCTATCCATCTACGTTGCCTCAAATTCAGTTCCTTTTGTGAGAATAAATACTTAAAACTTTTATTATCAGTAAAAACCTCAAACGTCACTCCATACAAATAATGTCTCCATTTCTTTAAAGCAAATACCACTGCTGCCAACTCCAAGTCATGAGTCGGGTAAATCCCCTCATGCGGTTTCAATTTTCTAGAGGCATATGCTATCACCTTGTCATTTTCCATCAAAATACATTCCAAACCCTCCTTAGATACATCTGCGTAAACCCAAAAACTATCATTTCCATTCGGTAGAACTAATACTGGTGCTCTGGTTAAGCGTCTCTTCAATTCTTGGAAACTCTCTTCGCACTTAGGACTCTAAATAAACTTTTCACTTTTCTTAGTCAGCTCGGTCATGGATCAAGTAATTCTAGAAAAGTTCTTGATGAATCTCCAGTAATACCCTACTAATCCAATAAAATTTCGAATCTCAGTAGGATTTTCACGTCGTTTCCACTTTAAAACAGCTTCAACTTTAGCTGGATCCACTTTAATCCCATCATTAGAAATTATATGTCCCAAAAAAGTCATTTCTTTTAATCAGAACTCACACTTACTAAATTTAGCATATAACTGGTGTTTTCTCAGGGTTTGTAAAATAATTCTCAAGTGTTTCTCATGGTTTTTCACATTCTTAGAATAAACTAAAATGTCATCAATGAACACCACCACAAATTGGTCCAGATAAGTCTTAAAGACCCTATACATTAAATCCATAAAAGCTGCAGGATCATTCGTTAACCCAAATAGCATCACGGCAAATTCAAAGTGCCAATACCTCGAGTTAAAAGTAGTTTTGGGTATTTCCTTCTTCAAAATCCTTAATTGGTAATAACCATGTCTCAAATTTAGTTTTGAGAATACTACTGCCCCTTGCAATTGGTCAAACAATTCATCAATGTGGGGTAATGGTACTTATTCTTGATTGTGACATCATTCAAGCCTCTATAGTCTATACATAGTTTCAAACTCCCATCCTTTTTTATAACGAACAAAACCGGGGCTCCCCACGGAGAATCACTCTCTTTTATAAAATCCTTTTATAACAAGTCTTGCAGTTGCAATTTCAACTCCTTCAATTCCACTGGAGCCATCTAATATGGCGTCTTAGAGATAGGTGCCACTCCCGGAGTTACATCAATATTAAAAGCTATTTCCCGTTCTGGAGGTAAATACTCTAACTCTTCGAGAAAAATCTGAAAAGTTTTTCACTACAGGCATGTCCTCCAAATTCACCTTATCACTAGAGGTGTTAATAAGAAAAATCAAATACTCTTGAGTTCCTTTACTTAATAATTTTCTAACCCGAATTTCTGAGATAAGTGTAGACGAAACCAATTTACCCCTTACATCCAACTTCAAGGTCGCCTCCCTTGGAATGCACAATTCTACAATTTTTGTTCAGCAGCTCAACTGGGCATTATAACGGGTTAGCCAATCCATTCCTAAAATCACATCATATCCCTTAATTGCTAAACCTATCAGATCGGCCGATAATTTTCATTCCCCGACACAAACTTCACAATCTCTATACACCAGGTTAGCAATTAAACTTTGATCCCTAGTAGGTGTTTTAACTTCCAAATCATACGGTAAATTAATTGGGTTCAAGTCTATTTCACTCATGAAATTAAGGTTAACAAAAAAATGTGTTACACGCGGATCAATTAAAACTCTAGCTAAACAATGAAAGATTGGAATTGTACTTTCAACCACTTTAGTCGCCTCAGGAACCCGCTGATAGTCCAGTGCATAAACCCTAACCGGCACTTTCGGTCGACTTCCTCCAGCACTGGTCTGCTAAGAGGTTGAATTTTCTGGCTTCTAGGTGTTACTTCCCATTTTTGGTGATTTCGGACAATTCGCGACTTGATGTTCGGCACTATCACAAAACAAGCATTTTTTTGACTTTCTCCAGCAGTCATTCTCGGAGTGATTGGGTTTCCCACATTATCTACAAATAACTTGAGGGGTCACAGCCGAACCAGTAGAAGGCGCTCCCCTAATTTGAGTTGGTCCACCATGATCTCCTCTAGATAGAGCTCCCCTAGAAGCTCCAACAGTCCTTGTTCCTCCCGTTCCTCTTCCCATTTTGGAAGGTTGCGCATTCTTACCAGCCTGTCCAGACACAGGGCTAGAAAAGTATCTCTTTCTATTGTAAAAGTCTCTCACTTGTAGTCTTGCACTTTCAATCCTTTGTGATTTCTCTAATGCCTCAATAAATGTAGAAATTTGGGCTGCAACCAAACCCTCATGAATTTTCACATTAAGTCCTTGTACAAACCGTCTAATCCTCTTCCGTTCATTGACTACTAACTCAGAAACATATTTAGAAAGTTTAGTGAATTTCCTTTCATATTCCGCTACACTAAGGGTTCCCTGTTTCAGTTTGATAAACTCATCCTCTCTCTTTCTTGAATCAAGGGTGGAAGGAATTTTTCATTGAATTCTCTCGTGAACTTCTCCCAGGTCCAAGGGGTTTGAGTTCTCTCCCATTTTCCTTATATCACATCCCACCAAGCACGCACTACTCCCTCAAATTAAAAAGCAGCAAAATTCTTGCCTATTCTCAGTGTAGTCTAAAGCAACGAATATGTTGGTCATCCTCTCTAACCAATTCTCCGCTATTTCAGGGTCGGGTTCACCAAGAAATTTAGGCCGGTTGAACTTTAAGAACCACTCTAAGGCTCTATCATCTCCTCCTTCCTGTCCCCCAAGTTGGTTAAACGGTCCAGAACCTAGTCTATCAATTAAGCGTTCTAGGATATCAATCATCCTATTAATGGCAGTAGCCACTTGATTACCTTCAATGTTTTTCTGGTCTTGAATCGGTCCAGTTGCCGATCCCTGATCATCCCCCTGAGGTTGGACCTATCTAGTCCCTCGCCCACGATCTCGACCACTTCTTAGTCCTTCCATAACCTAGGCGTTACTAGTGCAAGAAATAAATCAATTATGCGATGCAAAGTAGAAAGCAAGAACCAATCTAGAAAACATTGGAAATAACAGTAATTTACATTCATTAACATGTCAAGTTCATACAATTAGTAGGTCATGAGGGAAATCACAAAAATATAGCACACATGTGCCATGAGAGTACTTTTAGTCACAGAAAACTAAAGTAAAAACAAGTGCCCCAAAAAGTAGGCCACACAATCATGCAAAATACAATGGTTTCAACACTCGCATCACCCCATCTAATCCTAACTATACTAGTCAAAAGTCAAAAGGTCAAGCAATTAATCACTAGGCTCTAGTCCACAGTAAGACTACCGGGCGGAACATCCTCCTCAGGATCCTCCTCCTCCTCAGAACCCTAAACTACATCCATTGCCTCATCCACTAGTCTAGTAGCATCAGTCAGGATCCCGGAAGGTCGATCACGGACCTCCTCCTCTAGTCTAGTAAGTCGAGCCCTAGTACTCTGGAATTCCTTACGAACCACTGCAGATGTGGCCATCTCACCCTCTGGTACCTCCTCGAGCTCAGCAATCCTCTCACCCTGAACCCCTACCATTTGTCTAAACTCATCCACCTCAGCCTGTAAGTCCAAGTTAGTATTCACCAACTGACGATGCTCGTCGTCAAAGGCCAGTACAACGTGCTTTAGGTAGGCAAAAGTTACCCTACAAGCATATCGGAGGTATCAAGTAGCAAGCGAATAGCGTACACGAGCTCCTCCACCTAGAGCTCGGTAGTAAATAGGCTTAGGAGGCTCTACGTGACCATTAGTATGGCCATTCCCATTAGCTGCCGGAGTTCCATTTCCATTTTCCATCCCTACAAAATAATTGCACCTTTCGAGTTAGAAAGTTAATCACTATCTAGCTCGGATATCGCTTATGCATGCCTAACCCAATCACTAGTTTCCCCCAAGTACCACTTAAGATATAACTTAGTTATCCGGTCTGAAGTCTTAAGGGTAGAGTATCTATAATGTCTCCCATATAGATCTCTAATCTAGTGCTCTGATACCAACTGTGACGCCCCCACTTCTCCCTAAGACGAACCAAAGGGTATCCGCGGAACGCCTGCCCAACTCTCGCCAGGACTCAAGCAATTTCCGTTCAAGTTTATAGCGGTGTCAGATGTCAACAACCAGATAATATAAATACAATTAGTGCGGAAGCATTCAAATTTAACGATATTTAACAATTATCCAATCCTTACATCGGGTTCTCATAATACAGCCCAAAATACACAATAGCCAAATGTCTAATCAAAAGAATCGAAACCCTATTACAAAAGTACACAACAGGAAATTTTCTTCCGAATATCATTCCAAACCCAAATCCTGTTAAGGAAAACAAATCTACAGGGTGAGCAAAACGCTCGTGAGGCCAAGAACATACATGCAAGCACATTGTTCAGGTAACAATTCAAATTTATAAGTCAAGCAATAATATTTCAATAATTCGCCATTCACTTGGAAATGTAAACAGAAACAATTCAAGGATACTGGAGCTCTCAGGAGCTATATTCCACTTGCACGATCAATAACCTCCACACATTGACACTCCGTCAATCGGGTAGGTTTAGTCCGTAGAACTCCACTTAACCTGTCCCCTTTCACCTTACATACCCCTGTATCGGGCCCGCCTGTCATTTGTTTAAGGCGATACTACTCGATTATGCCAAGCGAGATCTCTCACTAGATCAAGCTTTTATTTTTTTCCCCATGGTTTACCAAGGAACTCGACCAATCCCATGTCAGTTCGAGTCCAAGGATGACCGATGAGATTTGGGCGTCCCCCAAGCATATTCGGGTGTCGAGGAGATTCACTCCAGCGACGTACGCAGCCATAGCTTACTATTTCAAGTCATACAAGCATGTGACATATTCAAGCAATTGAGATATTCAAACATTTCAAGTATGAGTTATTTATTTCAAGCGAAAACGAGTGCGATAAAGTACACCCTCATCTCAAATTTCAAAATCTCAAGTATCAATAACAAGTAAACATGTATCGAGTTCACAGGAGTTCAAGTAAACATGCACTTGACACTCACCAAGTAAACAAGAAGAAATGGCACTTGAAATTCAAGCGTCCACCGCGGGATCCTATTGAAGGTCCTCGTGTGAGCCTGAGTAATTAATAATGAACAATCACTTATAAACACCAATTTTTAAGAAAGATTGCACACTTGTGCGATTTCAGAAAATTTCACGAAAATGATCCTTAATTATTCGTAAATCGAGACTCAAAAGTGGGGTTTTAAAACACAAGCGAAATCTGATTTCCATCTTTGAAATCACGTGTAAAACGATCAAGTGATATCAAAGGAGAAGAGAGTTTGAAAAAAACTCCATTTCCTTTAAGTTATGAATTTTTAGATTTGTTACACTCACTTTGCAAAATTGTATCTCACTCTCTACAAGTCCAAAACTGAAAAATTTGATACCGTTGGAAACATCTTTCAAAGTGGTAAAAGTTTCTAGAAGACACCTTTTCATAAATCTAAGTGGAGAACATTCAAAATTTGGCTCAAAGTTTCTATTCTAGACTATCGAGGCAGTTTCAGGGTTATTTTTCGCCAAATTTGGAAATTCGGCAAAATTCACAGAATTGGAACTAGCCTCTGAAATTTGAAACTCAATTAGAGTTACAATAAAAGTTTAAAACATAATAAGCAGAACAAGAATCGGAGTTTTGACCACCGAGATATAGTACCTCAAAGTTGCTAAACATTTGAGAAAATTATGAAATTTCCAGGTTTAAGGTACCAACTTTGGGATTTTGTTCGAGTATCGAAATGGACTCAAAATGGCATCAAAATTAGCAATATTACACTACCATATAACAGTTATTCCTCTACCAAATTTCATAAATAACTAAGCTCGAAAAATCGGATAACCAAATCTCCGAAATTCCAAAATTTCCAAGGCAAATCTGCCTTGTGGGTTCCGTTTTCCGTTTTCAAAACGTTTGGCTTACAAAGTACCTCAAACACAGTCCATTTGCATAGAAAATGTCTAATAGGCATCCATGACAAAGTTTGTGGGTGATTAACACCAATAATTTGGGTACGAGTCCCAAGCCAAGATTAGTTAGGGATTTAGCCCAAAATGAGGAATTTCCTCATTGAGTCAGTTTCAAACTTTGGCCATCATTCACTCAATTTAACTAAAAATTGAGCGTGGTTGGTGGCGATGGAAAATACATTCTCAAAACAATTTCTCAGAAGAAATCATTTTCTAAATTTGTCCACAACTAGTCCACATTTGAGCCTCAAGTTGTAGTTCATGTTCTGCCTTCCAGGAAACTAACAAGACAGGATAGCAATTTTTAAATGAATGGGTTGGCTCACTCAAGTTGAACAAGGATGTGCATTTTATACCAATAGAAAGCCGGGAATGTCTAGTTTCCATTGCCGCAAACGGTACTCAATTCCGACATCAGAGTAAAAGGTTATAACCGAAACAAGATGACTGCCTGGGCAATCCGGGAAAATTTTCCAGTTCTGCCAAACTTAGGAAATCAACACATTTGACCCACCAAATCATGTTATTTTTCAATGAAACTTTCTACATCATCCATATAACATGTATACATTATAATAAAGCCATTAGAATCTCAAAATTTTGCACCAAAGGTCACGAACATGGCAGGGGTAAAATGGTCACTTTTGCTCATTGCACCATCCTTGAGTTTCTATCAACAACCCAACATTATTCCGCTAATATAAGCACTAAACCAACATTAATTTCATCATCATTCACCAAATTAGTCCATCCAATCCAAGTGGGAGTTCATAGAGCCCACACAACAATTTTTCAACATAAACAAACTATCCATATGCATGCATGCTCTTAAATGTGCACTACTACATCCCTAAAGCAAGATTTGAAGGGTTGATCGTTACTTACTTGTTTAGAAGAACCAAGCAGAAATTTCGGTCCAACAATGCTCAAGAAAACCCGTGGATTGCAGCTCCTTTTCTTAGCTAGATGCAATCTCCAAATGTTAAACTAAGTGTGGATGGAATTAGAAGTAAATTGGAGGAAGTTTGATGTAAATTTGATGAAGAAATTTGAAGAGTTTGAAGTTGTTTTTCTTGTCTTGATGGCCGGCTGTCTTAGTGAGGAGAGAGGGAGTGGTTTGATCAAATGTAGCTTCTAAGAGAAGCTTTAATGTGTGGCCCATGTTTGTCCAAAAGTCAACTCTCCTTCGCGTGCGCACGCGTGCGTTTTGTGCTCGATTCCTCTCGAGTTTATTTCTCTAGTGTACTAAACCTCTAATGCACTTATATTCATATAAATATTATTCACTCTTAATTGTCTCAAAATAAGGGTTTAAAGTCTTTCAATTAAATCGCACGTGTAAAAACGCGTATTACTGATTTAAACGCGATACAGTGAAATCTCCAAGAATTCTTATAACGATAGTATCACTAACTAATAATTATTGAACACTTAAACATAAAAACATCTATTTTAAGACCATTGTGCAAGTCTCTAATTTTTCAAGTTTATTGTATTCTCGAATCGATTTTTATTTCCAAATGCGCATTCACTATTCACACTTAACGAGCTTCCAAAAATTAAATTTTGAAGCAAGTCACTATAAAAATATAATGAACCTATAAATCCATGTAATTAGGTCTAAAGGGGTTAGAAAATAATATTCGGGACAAACGGGCCATTAAATATTTAAATAAGCTCGAAATGGAATTTAAAATAATAAATTTTTGTGAGTCCTCACATCGAGCAGGTTCGTAACCAAGGGCAAGATCCAGTTCAGTTTAAACCTTACAACATGCGCAAGTAATCAAGTAAATCGGTAAACGGTAAGTAATCAAATAGATCGGTAAACGGTAAGTAGTTCAAATAAATCGGTAAACGGTAAGTAGTTCACGATTAACGGTAGAAATTTGTCATTTTAGTAAGTCGAGTGAGATAAAGTACACACTCGCCTTAAAATGTTGGAAAAATTCATAGGAGCAATTATCGGTTGTACTTAACAGTTAAACACATAATAACCATGGAGTAAACATGTCGTAAAACTATTCAAATCACGTACTCCTATATAGAACACTCACCAATTCAAAATAGAGTGTAAGTGCTCAAACAAACTTTTAGGCGTCTGCTTCGAGATCCTCTTGAAGGTCCCCTTGAGCGCCTGAGCAAATAATAATTGGTTATAACACACTATTGTTTATAAACCCCTCGTTAACAAGGGAGATTACACACTTGTATAATCTAAGAAAATATCATGAAATAGAGCTTTACTTGTTCAAAATTCAAGGTTCAAAAGTGATGTTTAATAACACAAGGAAAAACTGATTTCCTTCATGAAGTCAAGTCTAAAACGATCAATCAATATCAAAGGATAGGGAAGAGTCTATAAAACTCATTTCCCAACAAGTTAGAAAATTTCAGTTTTAAATGTCAAATTTGAAAAATCATATCTTGCACTCAGTAGGTCCAAAATTAGAAAACTTTATACCGTTGAAAAATAGTTTCAAAGTACTAAAAGTTTTTAGAAGACACTTTTCTAGGATTCTAAACAGAAGACATTCAAATTTCAGCTTAAAGTGGTGGGTTTAAATAAACAAGGCAGTTTCAGTCATGTTTTTCGGCAAACTTTGGAAATTCGGAAAAATTCACAGAAAATGACCTAGTCTTTGAAATTCGTAATACAATATGAATTCAAATCAAGGTTTCAAACACAACAAATAGAATGAAATTTGGAGTTTTGAGCATCATGATATAGTAGCTCAAAGTCGACTGAAAAAGTACTCACTGACCAAGAGTTTCCAGATTTCAAAAGCTATCTTTGAAATATCATTTGGCCATCTAAATGGCATTGAAAATATACCAAATTTGATATACTAAATCTTCCATATGTGATCTATATCTCTACCAAAATTTAGGCAAAAACTCATACGGGAAGGTGGCTAACGAAATAACCAAAGTTCGTGAAAACTCTCAAGGCTAATCTGCCTATTCGAGTTTCTCTTTCCTTTTAAAAGTTTTGTCCCGCACAATCAACCTCAATTCACTCAAATGTTGCAACCAATGTTCCATAAACATCCAATGAGCAATTTATGGTAATTTACATCAAATTTTTCAAAACAAAACATTCCAAAACAAGTTTGACCATTCGGCTAAGAGAAAAAGAAAAGTTTTCCAGATTTGAAAAGCAAACTTTGGGACATCATTTGGGTATCGAAACGTTGTTGAAATAACACCAAATTTTGTACACTTAAACCTCTATATGTGAACTACCCCTGTATCAAATTTCATGCAAAAACTTATGTGCGAAGGCAGTTAACAAAATGACTGAAGTTCGTAAAATGTTTCAAAGCAAATCTGTTTTCTTGTTTACCTTTCTTTTCAAAACATTTTGCACCATGAAATCAGTCCCATTTTGGTTCATTTTTGAAAACAAGGTCCTAGAAACATCTATTTACATTTGGTAAGTGATTGACACCAAAATGTTCGAAACAACATGTCCCAAATCAAATTAGACCAGTCGGCTAGCAAGAAGGAAGGATTTTCCAGATTTCCAGCTTTGCCGCAGTTTGAAAATTGAACCATATCTCACTCAATACAGCTTGAAATTGAGAATGGATGGTGGCGTTGGAAACTAGATTCAAAAGGCTACATTTCATCAGAAGAAGTTGTTCAGAAAATCAGTTCATAGGTGGTTCGAATTCAAGCAACAAGACGCAGCTTACCACTGTCATTCGAACAGAATAGCACAACAGAACAGGAAACTTTGGTGAACTACTACGGTTCACTCAGTTCAAACTAGATGGTGAATTTTATACCGTTGGAAAGCTACAAATTTCTAGTTTCAAATGCCGCAAATGGAACTCAATTTAGACGTCTGTACAGAGAGATATGTTCAATTAAAGAGACACTGTTTGGGTGCCCTGAACACGTTTTTCCAGATTTCTACAATTTCAAAAATTCAAATTTTGCTCAACCAATTGAAATGATTTTTGGTAGAAAATTTCTACACACACTATATAACATATATATATATATATATATATATATATATATATATATATATATATATCAGTTTCACAATCATTTGAGCAACAAAAATTCGAACTAAATCCACGGCAAAAACAGGACAGATTCGGCCCAACATTCCTACGCAATTTCCTTCAATCTTTCCTTCAATTTCTAAGCTTAATACTCATCACAACCACAATAACACTCGTATTATCATCATATCAGCACATATACCCAAGGTGGGAATTCATAGATCCCACTTCAACCATTTCAATCCAAACAACAACAACAATAAGGAAGTTACAAGCTTCAAAACCAAGAAATGCAACATGAAAGCAATAGTTGTGGTTACTTCCCTAGTTCTTGAAGAAACCAGAAATTTTGGTGTAAAAAGCCCCTTAAAACAGCCCCTATCCAGCCGTCCCCATCACTTCCTTTCAAGCTAGAGCAAGAATCCAAGGAGTTTGATGGTTGGAGGATGAAGAACAAGCAAGCTTGAAGGCAAAGAAATGGAGTTTTCCTTCTTCCTTTTTCTTCCTATGGCTGCCGACCAAGAGAGAGAGTGAGGGAGTGGTTTTGTGATTTGGTTTTCTTGTTCCTTTTCTTATCTTGAGGCTGGCCGAGAGTGATGAGAGAGATGAGGGAGTTTGGTGGTTTAGTTTTCTTGGAGGAAAAGAATGAAATAGTAGCATGTGTTGGGCAAAAAGTCAATCCTTCACTAGTGCTCAATAGGGTTTCGTACCACCGTTTTCGCTCGGATTTATTTCAATTATGCACTAAACCTCCGATGTAGTTCCTTTAATATGGTAATTATCCACTCTTAGTAGTCTAGTATTAAATTCCGATGTAGTTCCTTTAATATGGTAATTATCCACTCTTAGTAGTCTAGTATTAAATTCTCAAATCTCTAATTAGTCGCGCGGTGTGACTTTCGAGAAATTTTCGACGCGCGCGTGGTAAAAGCTTAAATTTAAACTCACTTACATCTAATCCCTCAATTAACTTTTCTTTGTCTATTCTTAATCATCCTTTGTTATCCAAGACTAATATACTCTCGGATCAAATTTACCTAGAAAAAAAACGTTTATTCGCTATTTCTCACTAAACGAGCCGTAGAAAAATTAAATTTACTAACGAAACGTTTTAAAAACATAATTAGGACATTATTCCATGAAAATAAGTTTAAAATGGTTGAAATGAATTATTCGGAGAAAATGGATGAGTAAATAATTAATTAAGCCAGTAAAATAAAATAAAAACAAGAAAAATTACGAGTCCTCACAATTTGGGGTAATGGATGTCTTGAGGGCAAAAAGTGCATTATTGTTGCATGGGCTTCAATTGTGTAAAGAAGTTGCCAGGGGATCTTTGCTAGTAGAAGTAGACTCTGAGAACCTAGTTCACCTGTTTAATGCTGGGGATGCATCAAAGTGGCCTTTATGCAATATGTTGAGGAGCATAAGAGCTTTATTATCATCATTATCGACACCAATATCACATGTTGTTAGAGAGGCAAATTCTTCAGTAGATAAATTAGCAAGTCTGAGACTACCGTCTGAGTTATATTGCACGTCGCACCTTCAACTCCCGAGAATAGTTAGGGTTTAGATTAAACTATATAGTAGAGAATTTTCTTTTCTACGAGGGTAATCTGTAAGGGTGTAGCTCTCCTAATGTAGCTTGCTGCAGATGCTGTCTTCAACTCTTTGTAATTTTTCAGTTATTTTAATAAATTAAGGGGTTGGCATTCCCACCTCATGTATGGGTTTTGCCGGAAAAAAAAACCTATGTAATGATTAGGTTTATGAATTCATTTAGTGAATTTTTACCGTTATACAATGAACCTAGACTTTCCAATTTGTAGCTAAAATATGAGGCGTTAATTCCTCTTGATATTGGTATTTTAATACTCCTAATTTCTTAGCCTATAAATAGAGGCATCGATCAGCCAAACCTAAGATATACTTAGCCATCTCTAGACTATCGTCTACTTTTTTTCCTCTCACTATAATTGGATTTTATAGGGTAAAGAATAGTATTGTGTGAGGTTTCTGCCTTACTCCAATAGTGTAGATTGGAGTAGACTATAGTGAGATAGGCTGGGCTATTGTATCCTGATGGCGACATACTAAAACCTACTACACCGGAGGATACTCCGTAGAGACGCGAATCATTTTAAAGAGAGCGACCTAGTTCCCGC